>NC_052065.1:110151157-110451157 GCF_903992535.2 Arvicola amphibius
GGTCCCCTGGAACGGGAGCTGTAGAAAGTTGTGAGCTGCCATGTGGGTGCTGGGAGTTGAACTCGGGTCCTCTGGAAGGGCAGCCAGTGCTCTTAACCTTTGAGTCATCTCTCCATCCTCCATTTAGTTCATTTCTAATTAGGATTATCTGATTTGATCATTTCTACTCTCTTTCTAGTGAGGTTAATAGAAGAATGAGGATAAAGGTTCATGGTTTTAATTAAGTGTGTGTGTGTGTGTGTGTGTGTGTGTGTGTATGCATGAATTCACATTCATGTACTTGTGAAGCAATGATGGCAACTTGCGTGAGTTGGCTTTCTCCTTCTACCATGTGGGTCCCAAGTCAAATTCAGGTCATCAAGCTTGACGGCAAATGCCTTTGCTCACCAGCCCCTCACAGGGGTTGTTTTAGTCCCTCAAAATTCTGTCTTCGTTGGGTAATGATCCAGTTAGGAAGTCTGGGAAACGTTTCTTGTGGTGAGAAATGGACAAGGGTTTGTCTTGGGTCAGTTAGGCCCTGAGGAAGTTGTGAGGCCTGGGTGTGGGGCAACGGACTACTTCAGTCTTGCATTCCAATGTGCCCTTACTTCTAGTGAACTTCCTGTACTTCAAAACAGGAAGCCTATGTGCTGAGAAGACTTTAGCCTCCTTTCGCATCTCCCCAGCACGACTTCTCTTGCCCTCTGAAATCATTTCCCTATGGCCTCTTCAGTTTCAGCTAAGCCCAAACTCTATAGGGCATGATCAGTTCCTGCTTCTGCTCAGAAATTGAACCCAGTGTAGTTTTACCTAAAACCTTGCAGGTTTCCAGCCATATTTCCCAATCTGGACTGCTGGGTTAGTTCCTCTACTTTACTCACGAACTTGTCCCTTTTCTGTCCATTTGGTGAACTGCCAAGTTTAAGCTCAAAAATCTCAGCCTATGAGAAGTGCAAACAGCGGTGCTTATGTTTTTTATTCGGCACCCGAGAGTACAGGATGCTTCACTGCAGCCATTAAAATGACACTGAGTAGACAAGGAGCCCATTTAATAAAAGGATTGCTTCAATCCTGTGGGGCTGGGAGGAGTTAAAGGTACAGGTTACCTTGAAGCTCAGGAAGCCATTTCTGCTTTGTCTTTATTTCCCCCATCCCTTCTCAACTTTCCCCTATATTCTCCTTTCTCGTTCTTTCTTCCTCATTTTCCTCTGTCCTTTTTGTCTGCTCCTCTTCCATTTGCTTAGCCTTTTCTTTCCAGGGCAGAATGCAGGGGGGATGCTTTTTAAAAAAATCAACAAATGCTTTCATTTCCCCGCTTTGGGACACAACTTCTCTAACTAGTCAGTCGGTAGGTAATGCCAGGGCACCTTTTGGAGTAAAAGGTTCATGCCCCCCGTGAAGAGAGATGTGCACACATTCGCAGAATGCACATAGATATTCATGAATGTGGACAGCATGGGGCAGGTGAGGAGGTGGGGAATAGAGAGACATCTGTGTCCATGAAGGGTGGCTGCTTAGCACCAGTAGAGCACGTTATCTACAAGTACATTAAATGGCCACCCAGGCCTTGGAGGCAGCTCAGAAAGCCAGAGCTGACTAGGCCAGCAGTGGGCTGGCTACTTAGATGTTTCTTGTGCTTTGTGGTGTGCAGAGATTCAAAGCATTAGTAAAGTTCAACTCTCAAGCAGGAACCAAAACACATCCAGCCAGCTCTCTAGCTGCAACAAAGCCAAGTATTTCTCAAGATGCTTGCCTGTTGCTAGGAAACTATGCACTGGTACTGTGGGCCTTTTCCCTTTCCAACCCCCAAGGGTATGAGGACTGCAGCCAGTTAGCTCCCTAGCTCTGCCAGGAACCTTCAGATTTATCCTTTGGATTTCCAATTCTGACCTCAGAGGGAAATGAGAATCACCTCTTCTCTGCTACCCACCCCCTAGTATTTACCAAAGACGAAACTGCAAAATGAAAATCCAGAGGCGGCTGTTCTACCTGCTCTGTTATCAAAGTGCCCCACGTGCTACCCACGGCAGCTGCTACCCACAGGAGCCTCTGAATGGCTCTCAGGACACAGCTGAGTTGAGCTCTACTGCAGGGACTTGTCCTTTCCTTTTGCGACTGCGAACACCTAAAACCGCCCTGCTGCCTCTTTGCCATCCCCAGAGTGGGATTTAGAAAGGGCAGAGTGCCACATACATGCCCAGACACAGAGATCTTTGGCCCTGTGGGCTTTCTTTTCCTCTCTGGTTAAGAGAAACATTCTTAGTAGAAGAAAGCGACAAGAGAGAAGGGAAAGAAAAGGAGGATCTATTAGTTACTTTTCTTGTCAGTGTGACAACATAGAAGAAAGGGGTTATTTATTTATTTGGTTGTGTTTTCTCTTTTTGAGATATGATCTCACTATGGAGTCTTGATTGGTGTGGGACTCTTTATATAGACCAAGCTGACCTTTAACTCACAGAGATCCACCTGCCTGTGCCTCTACCTCTTGAGATAAAGGGCCTGTGTCACTGCACCCAGCCTAGGAAGGGGTTATTTTATCTCCCATTAGAGGAACAAACAGTCCAACATGGTGAGGGCAGATAGTGACAGGAGTGACACCATAGTTATACTTAAGTGAACAAGTTTGCTCAATGATCGAACAATGCATTTTTTTCCCAGAACTTAACCCTGTTATTAAACAACACACAACCGGACTGTTTTAGTAAAGGATATCTTCTTGGAGGGAGGAGGCAGTTTAGAGTTAGGAGGACATCTTGTTTTTCTTGGGTCCACTCTCTCAAGTTGTAGGTTCTCCCGGTTCTGTAATCCAGTCATTCTTAAGCTCAAAAATGGAAAGGGTGGAGAAGGAAGAGGATTGCGCCTCCCTCCTCACCCCTAACATGATGCAATGAAGGTATTTCAGTCTCATACAGCGCCTAGAAATCTAGACATTGCCTTCCCAGGAGTACAGGGGTCTGGCATGGGGATTAGACTCCATCAACTAACTGGTCTCACGCACTAGAAGCCACATGCCAGGGCCGGCCTGAGATTGCTACAAACATGGAAAAATGATACGATCAACTGAAACTCTGGCTAGACCAAGTAAAGACGTGACCCCCACCTCCATGTGAAACAGCACTTGAGTGCTTGAGAAAATTTAGTCTAAGTGGCTCTAAAAAAAATGACCAGCTCCTCATGGAGTCAGATACACCAGAATCCCTACAGTCTTATCCCGGGTTCAAGCTAGCTTTGTTCTTTCTGAGACCCTGAATTGGTTTCCTAACTCTTACTGTCCTTGTAGTTCCCTCCATACGTGAGACCTCATCTTAACCTCGCTCTAGTACGACTCTGCAGTGGATTTTAGTTTTAGAAGGCATGGCCAAGGTTACCTGATATATTCTCTTGAAGGAACAATCAGTCATTCAAGATTTATTGAGCACTTACTATTTTTTTAAGCACTGTTCTGAGCTCTGGGGAATAGAACAGTGAAGAGAAAACTGTCCCTGAGCAGGAGAACTATTGGGGTTATGGGTGGCCATTGGCCATGGAACAGAGACAAGTGATCGTCCTTATGACAATTCACTGGTTGTTTTAATATATTTTTAAATGCTGAATTTTGACTATGTGACGAGGACTGTTTTCTTGCTGAGCTAATGCTCACTCATCTCATCACATATCAAATCTCAATTGAAGAGAAAACAATGAGCACAAACATACCCATTAACTGTGCCAAGATCTCTCGCTCAGGGACAGGCAGACTTCAGACTGAGCCCATGGAAACAGGATGCCACCCTGGACCTGTTAACAGCTACCTGTGCCATGCTCTCCTCCCTTCAGAAGTCATTTCCCTTAACAGCAAGTTACACGGAAAGACATAGGAAGAGAGACAGGCAAAATGCCCTTAGCTAACCTGCCTCACATTTTTACTTGGACATTTAAGAAATAGTAAATCAGCATAAAAGGCCTTAGATACTATGGCATTTTCAAACACAGTGTTTTAGCAGTTCTCCCCTCTCAGGTCTTCAACCCTGCTATCTCTGACGACCCCTCTAGCTTCCCCATCGCTCCTTTTTCATGCTCTAGCTTCCCCATCGCTCCTTTTTCATGCTCTATGTGTCTTTCTGTCCTCACACTCCTCTTTTTCTGTCAACTATCTTTAATCCTCTCTTGGTCTCCTATTTTTCAGGATTTATCTACACTTTACCTCTCACCCCCATATTCTTTCCAGGGCAGTATCCACATCTGAGAGCATGTGAAGTTTTTGTCTGACTTAGAGACACCTTGCTTAATATTATTCTTTTTGTAACTCTCTAGGTTAATTTTAAAAATCCACATCTGTTCCCTTCCCAAGGTTCGATCACAAAAAAGGAAATTGAACCCCCCAGTTTCTCTGCAAACTGACACACTGCTCCTCATTCTTAGCGTTGGTTTCTCACCCCCATGCCCTTGTTAATCATTGTTTTCTGATCTATGGTGAGTTTGTGAGTAATGAAAGGGATGGTAGTTCATATGGAACAGGATTTCATGGCTTGAGAGCCAAGCAAGCCAATTGATTTGTGTAACCTCCGTTTTAGTCTATGATATGGGCCCCCGAGCCCTGGACTTCCCAATGGTAGATATATATTCCCACAGAAAAGTTTTTTTCCTTAACCTCATTAAACATCTTAAGGCCAAGACTTTTTGAAACACTGCTTGTAATGCTTTGAGCATAAGTTAGGACAGAGGTATCGATGGTTTGAGTGACAGATGCAGAAAATGAAGTGATGTCTTCAAGACACTGAAGCAACAGGATTGAATGACTGTCTAGAAGTAAAGGTCAAGGGGGAAGAGGATCCCCAAAACTTTCTGTATGAAGTTTGCAACCTGAGTGATTTGATGCAGACCTATCCTGTCCCCTACTGACACCCTAAGATTTGAGCTGTTTTTCTAAACAGAAACAGATTTTAAATAGCAATGTCTGTTGAAGGGATTGCAAGCTCACTGCCTAAGCTGTTTTCTTTTTCATTACACAGCATTCCAGTGTCTTTCCACCCTCCCCTCCCTCTGATGAGCAGGAGCCCCAGTCCGCCTCTCCTTCGCCTAGCTACATGTGGTCCTCCAGCGCACCGCCCCGTTATTCTCCACCCTACTACCCGCCTTTTGAAAAGCCACCACCTTACAGTCCTTAAGGAGGAGCAGCTGTCGGCTATTGAGATTATTGTGGCTTTTGTATTTCTGCTTTAGTGGAAGTGTGTAGGGTACAACATCTAAAGTGTGACTCTTATGATAAAGTTTTACAGCAGCTTGCCAGGCTAGGGAAAGAAAGGGATGGAGCTTATTCATTAAAAGGGAAGGGTAGGATTGGCTAGGCCAAACCCAATGCTTTCAAGAAGGGAAGTAGTTCTGACACAGAAAGTTTTGGCTAGGATTTTTGTTTGCTCATGTCTGGATATTAACAAAAAGCTGCCCATATCTTACTCTGTTCTTCTCTGAGTCTTGTAAAAATGGCTGTTGTGATCATTCAGCTCAACTTTTGTTACTGGTACCTCCTAAGGGGAAAAGTGCAATAGTCCCTCACCGTGAGTGGTGGGAGATCAGGACTGGCTGATTCAGAAGCACTGAAATACAGAGCAAACGTGTGCTGTTTTCAGTAGATCTCAGTATAAAATGGACAACTTAGGAGACAGTGTTTCTATTATATGTTGCATTATTATAAAACACATTTGCTACTGGAGATACAAATCTTACAGTTGAAATTCAGAGTTTAAAAATGCTAGATTAGACTGGGTCGTGATATGAATTGTTACTTATCTTTGTGACTATTTAATCTTTGGATATTGTGCTTTAACCCCAGCAAACCGCACGATCCTGCATCCCACCCTTGAAAACTCATCTGTATTTTAATGCCACTGCTCTTATTGGTCCTTTTTCCCCTGTTGAGATCAATTGTGACAGCATTCAATTCAAGATTATGAAAGTGTTACAATGCCATTTCAAGTCTTCAAGACCTTAAATGCAGCCAACTTGACAAATTCTTAAGTGTTCCGCATTTAAAATCCATCTGGCACACTGTGGCAGTTATACAGCTGTTTTAATTATACAGAGCTTTAAACCATCAAGCTGTTGAGTTAGAGACACTTTGGCACCCATGCCTTCACTCCAGCATGAACACGTTCACTAGGATTTTATTTTAACCTGAGAACTGGTTTAAAGGGAGACTGATAATCCTACACTTGTATTATGTAAACGTACAGGAGATACAGAGGACTCCTAATTAGACAGTTCAGCAAACACAGAACATACACTGGAAACATTTCCAGCCCATTTCGCTGCCTCCCATCTTTGCCGGTTGGAGGTGGCAGATAAATGCTGGTGCTCCCATCTACCTTGTAGACACCTGGTCACCAAGAATCAAGGCACAACAAGTGCACTCACTGTTCACAGGAACTATTGAGTTTACCTTTCAGCACCATACTGTCCTATCCAGACTTCAAATCCAAAAGGCCACAACCCTTTTAGGTTATACAAAATTATGGTTATTTTTACAGTTCTGAACATAATAAAATTCTACTGGATTTCAAAAAAGGACTAATAATTAATTGACTTCTTATACAAACATCAACTTGTAATACCTAACAGTATTTTGTCATTTAAACTTTATCTCTTGCTTTAGTGAATGTGTAGATTTTTAAAGGCACCATTACAAAGTATATCTTCAATGATCACATTTCTTAAAGTATTAAGATTCTATGACTCATTTCTATGTATTTTTCTTACTTTACAAAATATCTTGAAACAGTATAGATTTTCTAACACTTAATTTGAGCAGCTTTTTTTATTACATTGGATTATATAAAGTGCATGTTACTTTAGGAAAATTAATATTTGCCGCTTCACTATTCTGCCAAACATTTGCTGTAATGAAGGAATTTGTATTTCCAATGTATCTTGACTGCATTTTGTAACATTTACTGCTTTCTTCCTAATTCTGCTTTAAAGTATTGAACTGGGCATGAAATATTAAAATATTAATTCAGAACCTGTATAAACTAGATATTGCTTAAAATCTGTATCACTGCCATGTTGGAAACCCAGACAGCTTTTGTGATGTTTCAAATTAATAAAATTATCCTTCTCCCTATGCACTTTACAGGCATTCATGGTGTGTACGAAAGTCCAGTGGCTACTCTAAAACAACTGGCAATGACAACTCACTTTTGACTATGACGGTTTGAGAAACAATGGGACATGTCTAACCAATACACAAAACCTAATGTTAATTTCTACCATGCTGTCATCAGAAACACAGCTTTTCTCCTGCTATGAAAAAAAAAAACCCAGAAAAACAATAGGACAGAAAGCCTATGTAGTTCATTCACAATAATCTTGTAAAAAATGCACTCAAACATGAGAATGAATATGCTTTATTTCACCATAACAAACTCTATGAACTAATGTCAAGTATGGTTAATGGAAAGCAGAACTTAAGTCATGATAAGAAAGATTGTACAAATATGAACATTGCAGTATTGGGGAAAATGAACAGAGGTAAGGAAGCCAGTGCTGCTGAATTTGCATCTAATTCCTCAAAATACACATACTATGATGATGTTTAAATGCCCAGATCAGTGGTCATTTATTTACTTTTTTAGGCCAATGGAACAAGTTCTTCAGTGACTCTGTGGAGGATAGTGACCATTGAAATGATAACAAAATATAATCTTTTTTAAGACTGCTGAAAGTCGGTATTCTTTGAACAAATTTCCTATTTTAAATAGATTCTACCAAGAATACCTACAGGTAATTCAGCATTTGAACAAAATTGAAGCCCACTTGAAAGATAGAAAATTCAGTAGTCAGAAAGCTGAGTACAAAAAACCAGAAAATCTTCACAGTAGGTTTTAAACAGCACCTTGTTACAAATTTCGAATCCTAAAATGACTAGGAGTAAAGAGTTTTTGTCCAAAGAAATATTCCACAAAAACTGTGAACTTTGTGCCAGGCAGTGATGACACATGCCTTTAATCTCAGTACTAGGTAGGCAGAGGCAGGTGGACTCCACAAAACTCTGAACTTTGGTTATAAAAACATTAAAATATCCCAAAGACCCCCAAACACAAGTAAGAGTCTTCCTGGCAAAATTACACCTGAACTTTATAATTCTTCTCCTCCCTGCAAACTCCAGAAGTTATGTTCAGTAGGCACAGAGTTAAGAAGTTCTTATTCAAAATTTACAGACCACAGCAGCAGTGGCAAATAAGTTTACCAATGTTATTCAGAATGGAGAGGTTTTTATTATTCCCAGTTTATTATAATAGGCTTGTAGGGAGCTGGGCAGTGGTGGCACATGCCTTTAATCTCAGCACTCAGGAGGGAGAGGCAGTGGCTCTCTGTGAATTTGAGGCCAGTCTGGTCTACAGAGTGAGTTACTAGACAGCCAGGGCTACACAGAAACCCTGTCTCAAGAAAAACAAAAAACTAAAACAACAACAACAAAAACCCCATAATAGGCTTGTGGGGACTAGCAAGTTTTACCACTGCAAACTAATTTACCTAGCAGTTGAGACTGCGACGTCACTATCGCTCACACAGGTAGAAGAAATTGTGTCTAACTGCTGAAATTGCATTCATGAAAGTGAAATTTCAACTGGGAACATTTCTGAGCATACCTTATACTCAAAAGGCAGTAACATCAATATCTACAGAGAAAGGAAATAGATACTGTGATCACAGAGATCAGAGTCTAGAGTTATAGGGTGATTTTCAGTTTTCTAAGAGTTAGTTTATGAAAATGGTTTGAAGGTCTAAGCTTACCAAACAGAAAACATAAATGTACACCACTCTACTACTTGGTAAGCAGGGGCTATCCTTTTTACTTTGTATTATTGAAAATACTGATTCTTGATACCCGCAGCTACCAGTTAAGAAACACTTAAACTTTTCTCTTTACACCTAGTTTACCACCAGAAAAAATGACCTATGCATGAAAAATTATGATTAAAGCTTTAAGTTCAAAGTCAAGAAAGAGATAAAAAATACACTGTAAGGAGAATGAAAATATCTATGCTGAACTAAGAAATATATAAGCAAGGTCACAAATGACTAGTAACTATGCAACACAACCATTTTCAGTATCTATTATTTTTTCCATTGAAAAAAAATTAGGTTAAATTTTTACAGAAATGTGTTAAATCTTTTATAAATGCTAAGCTATATATCTGTTCCAACCTGCTTCCTTTTATTACTACTCTTAAGTTTTAAATTCTAAGTGTTAAATATGTGCCATCTTTAAAGGAAGAAGGGAGATACTGTTGTCAAAATAAACTGGAACCAACATGCCTGCAGTATTCCACATGCAGTTTCTGCTATAATATAACAGCAGTTTGCACACAGATTGGAACTTATTTTAAGGGGTTAAAAAAATCCCTAAAAGACCTTGTTGAAAGGACAATGCTAGATTGCCATTAAAACTACTTAAAATGAAAACTTCCTACTGGGGAGTCTAATGTGAGCTTTTAAAAATCTATGCCAGTAGCCTTCCACCCAAAATACACAAGTCTCATCTATGGAATCTCAACATTTACCAGCATTACATATAAAGATGCATTCAGTGGCTTTCAGATAGTAAATTCACAACATTTCATGGGAACACTTTTTAACCATAATTAACAAAAATCTTCATATAAAAGCAGAAGATTAAAGATAAGCACAAAAGAACTTTGTATTACCTTCCCTTTGCACTACATGCATGCCTGCTAGCTCATTTTTTTTTTTTTTTGCTCAGGGCCATTTTAAAAGCATACAGTGGCCTTGTCATCAAAGTCTCTTACAGACTATGGCAAAGAAAGCAATGGTTAATCCCAATTAGCTAGAACTAACTCATTCTTCATAGGAGAGACCTGTTTGCATGGCTATTTTATAGTAGGAGAGAGGCAGGAAGCTGATCTCCATTTAGACTGACATAACAAGCCACCTAGTTAGGACTTACTCTGAAATTTACTTGAACAAGTTCTGGAAGTTCATTACCTTTTATGCTGTATACAAGACACAACACACTTAGGCTTAACATTAAGAAACTTGAAAATTCGGCTGTAAAGTGCTAGCATGGAAGTTACCCTAGTACAGTATAACCTCTACTAGGGTATATTAGTAATTCCAGTAATTGTCAAAGAACGTTTACACTGCTTCAAATTCTATTCAGAAAATTATCTCTCTGTACCTTTAAAAAGTTCCATCTTTTAGATGAGCTGAAAGCTAAAGTATACAGATACTTCAGAGGGTGTTCAATCTCTACTCAAACTTTTAGAAAAAAAATTGCTTCTAAAAATTAACAATGCAACTTGGCTACTTGCAGATGACATGGCAGATTAAATTAACATGTTTTCACCTTAATTTGTTTCACAGGCCTTCTAAAATCCCTGCCCCTTAATCCAAGGCAAACTTTCTGATATTTCAAAGGAGTTCAGTAAGATTCTGGTATTATAAATTCAAACTCAGTACTGCCATCTGTTACGTTCTGTTTAAAAATGGAATCATTTTCCTGCTGAATAAAAAAATCTTCCCAGTTCATTGGCTTGTTTTGAGGAGTAGATGTGGTCCCTACTGGAGGTTCTTTTCCAGCATCAACCTTATACCCAATAGCATCATCCTTCATGACAGGCACAGCACTTGATTTATCAGAAAGATATGCATACTGTCTGATCTGTAAAGACTTGCATGGATGTAAGCGATAAAGCTTTGAGTCCCCAGAAGGATCTTGACTATGAACTGACTTTATGTGTGATGACATAAACTGATAGTTGATGAAAGATTTGCCACATGCTAAACACTGATACCTTCGCTCCCCTGTGTGATGAATTTCATGCTTTGTGCGATATTCTGCAAGAGGAAATACCTTCTCGCAGTAACGGCATTGATACTTCTTCTCCCAAGAATGAATGTTAAAATGTCTTCGCAAGCTTGTCAGGCAGACATATGACCTTTTGCACACAATGCAGATATAATAGACCCTTCCATCTACTAGTAACTCATAGTGATCATCATGTTTTACTTTCATACGCTTGTTTGATGGCTCACTGCCAGATGTTTTCGGTAGCTCATTCTCAAGTTTGGCTTCCCCTCCATCAGGGTCATCTTTGACAGGGATCACTACGTCGTAAGTATCTTCACCAATATTTGCATAAACCTTGCAACCGGTTGATAAGCCTTCAATTTCAGTAGTTGTATCTAAAGTAATGATCTTCTGACCCTCCGTTAGATGCTTTGATCCTAAGCCTGGATCATTAGTGTTTCTAGTAATTACATCTGAAACTTTTAAAGAATTGGAGGGTGGCTCTTGAAGAACTACAGGAGTCTGTACCTTCTGTGTCAATGATCCATCAAAAGTGGTACTTTTGGAGGTATCAGACTGTGGGACCAAAGATGTATTACTGACTGCTGAGTCTGGACTGGAGCTAATGGTAACATCATCATCATCTATAATTTCTTCTGCTTCCACACCATTGGTCTTGTTTGCTGTTAAAACAGCATTGTTTGGTGTCGGCTGATTCTGTACAAGTAAATTGATTGAAGAGGACATATGATTTGGAAGTGCAGAACTGACACTCGGTGGTGTAGTAAGTGGAGCCTGATTTAATAAAATAATGTTAGGAGTCAGATGTGTCGAAGCCGAAGACACCAGCAATTCTTCATTTCTTTGGGTTTGGCTAAGAGTTGCCTGATTTGCAGGTGTGGGAAGCTTTGGAGCAGGTGTGATGTTTGTTAAAGGGGGGGAGGTATTGCTAGCACAAGGTGTCACTTCTGAAATAGCAACAGGGGCTGGGTTAGGCTGGACCTGTGTCATCGTGTTGCTACTTGGCAAATTCTCCTTTTCAGGCAAAATCTCAGAGCAGAAAATGACATCGTCATCATCATCATCTGAATCAGTGACAATGATCTTTTTCATTTCATAATCTTCGGCAGATAATGAGAAAGACTCCGTTATAATGGGCATCACAGTAGCCCCATTATCTGGGGCTTCATCCTTGGACTTCTGTATATCAAGGTTTTTGTCACTAGAATCAGGAGGTAAGGTCTCATCAGTACCATCCTGTGCTGATATGTTTTTAACCTGTGACAGTGGGACACCAAGCTCCGCTATAAACTTCACTCCTAGTAACTGCCCTGATTTAATCAACTCGTCAAGTAAATCTGCTCTAACACGGACAATTTTAGAACTATAGATATAATTCAGAATTTCTGCAAAGATCTCTGCTCTTATAAAGCTCAGTTCAACAACCTGCCCAGCAACCGAGAAGAGCTGGTGGAAGTATGTACTTGAAGCTGAAAGAATGTTCCTGTGGGCCCGGAACTTTCGGTCTTCCACAATAACAGTAACGTCACAGAAGAGTCCATGGTCACGCTGTTCATTCAAAGAGCTCAGCAGACTGCCAGAGTATTGGATGTCTGTAGCAGAAATCAGTTTCCTACTCTCCATGCCTGCAAGGGAGAGAAGGAAGGGATTAGGGAGGAGAAATCCACAATTACTTAATGATTTAGAATTTAAGGCACAGAAGGTATTAAAGTTTATTTAGAATTTAATCAGTGTTTGCTACAACATCTTGACTTTGAAATATGCTGTGTACATACACTAACTTTAGACCATGTGTCCAATCATATTACTTCCTCTGAGCAAAGGCAAGACAGTTTGAAATTGCTGTGCATCTGGACAATAATCCGCTTGGTCATCTCCCTTTGAAATTCATGAAAACATATTTTCAATAATCACCCTCTTAAAATTAGAATTCACTTTCTTAGCCCCAATTTTATTTTTTCCTCAAGAGTTAAGAACTCTCTTTTCATTTTAAGAAAACTCTTCATCATAAAGCATACAAATTAGTTCTGAAAAATGAACGGTTTAAATGCCAGGACAGTTTAGTGTGTTTCATATTAAGTCTGAAATTTAAAGTCTCTTCTTAGGAAGGTCAGATTCAAAAGTTAACCCTACAGTCAAGGACAATAACAAACACTGGCAATTTTTACCTCACAATTTCCAATTCTTTCTCTTTACCTACCCCTTGCCAGTCTATGCCCACCCCCTTACACTCTCCAGAGGTGCAGTGTTAAACAGAGCACCAAGTGAAGTCAGGACACACTCTCATGAAGGAATAAGAAAATGGAAAGGGAAAGCATCCCATTTCTTAGTGCTTACTTACATACAAACTAGAAACATCATATTTTGTTGGTAAAAAATGATGTGCTCTAGTATAAGAGCTTTTTTCTCTTTAAATGAGAGTGAAAATGAAAACAGTAACTTATTGGAACATAGGCAGTATTCCCACACAGAAGGCAGCAAGTGTCTCTGCTGTGTGAAACTTCCAACACTTTCTTTTTGCATTTCAAGATATCGTGGAAAGGGTGGCCAGAGTGCAAAAGGCTATATGCATATATCAAAACATTTGTAAGCACAAAACACGTGTTATATGTGAATATTATGCATTAATCATGACTTGCTAAGAACACTGGTAAAGAATAATTTCGTCATTAATATGCTTTCCTTTTAAAGTTGCAGAAGATATCACTGTTTGAGTACTTAAGATATATACACACACACACACACACAAATATAGACACGTGGCAGGCAGAATATCTGTATTTTTAAAAACTGTCCAACATCATAACTTAAAAACAAACTATAGACCAAAGCCTAAAAGTCGAGAGTTTTTAGAAACATGTTTCCATTTTAACAGAAGCAAAAAACTACAGGCTACCATAAAGGTATTCATTACAAAGTGTGACCTTTGGACAAGGTATCAACAATCCAAAAAAGACGATTTCGACAGAAACCACCTTCAAGTGGACAGGTCTTTACTTATGGCCACGTGATTTTAACGTCTGCAAATACTTTTTCTCCCAACGTCGGAAAGGCTCACATGCAGGTGTCCAGGTGACACTGAGCCTCCCTTTCATTTTGTTTAGGTATCCATCCTGCTTGTCAGGGTTGGCCCAAGATCAACCCAAGTGGGTAGCATACCTTTCCTCCCCCAGTGATGTACGACCTGACCTTGGAAAAGACACCCTACATCATTGTGTGACAAATCTTTGGCTGTGGGCAGGTTCACAGGGCTGATGAAAGGTAGCAAAGAGATAAAAGCCACCCGTCAGAGAGTGAAGCAAACCAAGCGGGGCTTCCTGGAGCAGCTGAACACTATCTTTCTTCCACCACCTGCCTCTTCGTCCTTTGAACTTCGAGGCAATCGAGTTTTTTAAAGGCCAATTTGCGTGCAATGGCTAGCTTCTCGCAAATAGAGATGGAGGTGCAAACAGCAGCGCGGAAGGCGGGAGGATGGGGGTGGTGGTGCTGGCGAAGGCAGAAGGCCTAGATCTGAAAGGTACGGTGTTGGGGGTAGGGGGTCAGGCGAAGCACTAGGTATTGTTGTGTCCTGTGATGGGGACCAAAGAGGACGACGGGCCCCTTAGTAAAGCTCGGTCTAATCAAATCAGGTGGTAGGCGGAAAAAGAGCACCCCCACTCCCACCCCCGCAGGCCGGCAGAAGGGAAAGGTGAAAGTCAAGTGGGTAGCGGTGGTGGGGTCCCCCATGCCCGGAGGCCTAGCCCAGGGTGCCGGCGGCTCCGGCTAGGGACAGACAAGGGGACCACGCCGCGCCCTCTCAGTTCTTCCCCCAGCGCTCCCAGGCCCACACAAAGAAAGAGCCTAGGGAGCCGCCGAGCCTCCGACTCCGCCGCTTCCTGGTTCAAGTGAGGCGAATGCAAACGTAGGCGCGGCCAGGGCATGCAAGGCGCAGGGTGAGCTCCTAGTCCCCCGCCCGGACCCCAGTCCGCTCCTCACCTGCTCCGCGTCGCTGCGGCTTTCTCCTCCTCAGGCCGAGGAAGGGTCAAGAGTCCTCCCACGAGAAGAAGCCGGACTCCCGGGTGCTTGTGCTGCCTCTTTAAATGTCGCTCCAGTCTCCGTCGACGTCTAAGCAACTGCTGCCGCCGCCGTCGCCGCCGCAGCCGCCGCTGCTATGAACCCCGCCACTCAGCCGACAGAGGGAGCAGCGCGCGGGCTGGCGAGCCACCCTCCTCTTCCGAGAGCTGTCCGGGGCTGTCCGGAAGAGCCCGAGTCCTCGCTTCAGCGCCATGCTCCGCCTTCGGCTCTTTCCGTCATAGGGAAGCTCTTAAAGTGCTCTGCTCTTTTTTGGAGCGCATGGCGGTGTGGGAAAGGGAAAGGGAAAGGCGCTAACGCTGTTGGAAGTGGCAGGGAAGCTAGTCTTGTTTGTTCAAACTCCGTGAAAGCCCCCAGGGCTTAAAAAACCTTCAGAGTTTCATGTCTTCTCCAAATTAGAAATCTGTTCCGTTAGCCTGTGTTGCTTGGATGCTAAACCACCTTGAAATATAAACTGTGTATTAAAATTTCTTACTTAACCCATAATTCAAATTGTAGGATAACAAGATAACCAAATTACAGTGTCTACTTTTAAGAAGAAACCTATATTCGAATAACTCTTGTTAAGTTAATATTAAATGGTGCAGTGCCTTATTAACTCCATTTCTATTTACAGTGATCACATCTGATCTGCAGCAAATATACACCAGGTAAGGCAAGTTTCTCCCTTTTCAGAGGGTTCAGTAGATCCATAAACACGGATGAAAGTATTTTACAAGACGGAAATAACAAACCAGTGTCAAATGAGCCCTATCTCGAAAGCAAATAATACTTTTCCTGTTTCTCATTATTATCCCCATAGCATTTCAACCTCAGAAGCACTTAGAGTCTTACATGTAACCGTTGGTGGTTGTTTATTGACTAGGTTATATAGCTGAGTAAGATCTCATTGTGTATAGTTAACATTTTCATTGTCTATTCATAAGTTGATGGACATCTAGGCTGTTTTCACGTCCTAGCTATTGCAAGCAGAGTAGCGATAAATGCAGATAAGCACGTGTCTTTATAGTAGCAAATATTATCCTTCGGATATATGCCCAGGAGTGGTAGTAGAGTTGGGCCATATGATTGTTTCTAGTTTTCTGAGAGAACTCCACACTGGTTTCCATATTTGGTGCTGGAGAATTGTCTGTATTCTGTCAATCATTTTTCAAATAAACGCTAATTGTCCAGGCAGGAAGTATAGGTGTGAAAACCAGACAGGAAGTAGAAATGATGCAAAGAGAACAGGAGACTTCTGGGAAGAAGAAAGTTGATTCCTCCCAGTCCTGCGCAGACCACCAAGGAAGCAGGATGTGACCGGCCAGCTGAAAAAGGTACCGAGCCATATGGCTAAAATAGACCAGAATAATGGGTTAATATAAGTCTTAAGAGCTAATAAGAAACCTGAGCTAATGGGCCAATCAGTTTTATAACTTATGGAGACCTCTGTGTGATTTTCTTTGGGGCTAAACAGCTGTGGGAACCGGGCAGGATAGAAACCCCCAACAAGCCAGCCCTTCATTGTTACACATATTGGCTGCACCAATTTGCAGAAATTCCAGTGTCTTAGTTACTTTTCTGTTGTTGTGATAAAGTTCCATGACCAAGGCAACTTATAGAAGAAATAATTGATTTGGGCTTATACAGCTCTAGAGGGTAGGAAGGCATGCAAACTGACCTGAGGCAGCAGGTATGGTGGCTGGAACAGCAACTGAAACCCACATCTTGAACCAACATCTCAGCAAGCAGAGAGCCCACATCTTGAGCCAAAAGCAAGAGAGCAAATATAAAATGGCACCGAGTCTTTTAAGGTCTCAAAACCCACCCCAGTAACATGCTTTCTGAACTAAGATCAGCACCTCCTAATTCTTCCCAAAAAGGTCTACCAACCAAAAACCAAATATTCAAATACTTGAGACTATGGGAGCCATTTATATTGAGACTACAGCAGGCACCCAGATAAAAACCAGTTCGGAAGGTCTGTAACCCTGGCGTTCTCTGGTCAGTTAATCTAGTCACTAGGTGAATTTTGAGTTCACTGTGAGACCACCTATCAAATGATTAGGTTTAGAGAAGTAATGGAAGATATTAGCATGTCTCTCTGGTCTCTACAGGTATGCACACACACACACACACACACACACACACACACATATATATACATATGCACCTTCATGCATATGTTCACATATACTACACATGAACACTTATCACGCACACACACACACACACACAGAGAGAGAGAGAGAGAGAGAGAGAGAGAGAGAGAGAGAGAGAGAGAGAAGGGAGTGAGAGAGAGAGAGAGGCAAAAAAGAGAAAGAATGGATATTTGATAATGAACTTATCCATTTGGAGGATGAGACCAAACAATAATATTAATTTTGACTATGGACAGAATAAAATGTGTAAGTCTGAACACAATATAAATCTATTTATTATGTTGCTTAATATATATTAAATGCATACAAATTAGTACCAGCTCGGGCCAGTCAAGGTTCTATGTATTGTGGATATACTTATCATCAAGACACAATGCTAGTCATCATGCAGCTTACATGCTAATGGGAGGGACATATAATAAACAGATATGAATATATAATTTAAACACGTCATATAGCATCAGTTTGGTGTTTTGAATGAGAATTGCCTCCATAGGCTCATATATTTGAATACTTGGGTCCCCAGTTGGTGGAATTGTTTGGGGGAAGATTAAGAGGTGTGTCCATGTTGGAGGAGGTATGTCAGTGGGGTCTGGCTTTAAGGTTTCAAAGGAGTCATGCTGTTCCCAGTTTTCTTTCTCTGCCTCCTGCTTACAGATCAAGATGTGAACTGTTCTGCCAGCATGGCCTCCCAAGATTGTATCCATACTCGATAGGTTAAGCTTATTATTTTCAGAGAAAGAAAACATACCCTCCAGGAAACTGTGGAGTGTCTCAATAACAGGATTGTAGAAAGAACCAGTTTGAGCTGGTCTTCTGATGTCTACCTGTGAGCCCTGATCTGTAGGAGGCAGAGGCAGCAGCTTCCTGGGCCTGTCTGGGTTACAAAGCCAGTTGAAGGTCGGCTTTGGCAACTCAGTTTTGAAAAGAAAATTAGGAAGGAGCTTGGGAAGTCACCCAGCAGTAGAGTACTTGCCTAACGCGTGAGCTCCGGTTTAATATCCGGTACCAAGAACAAAAACAGTAGAGAAGTTGGGCAACTTGAAGGCGAAGCCTCAGGACTCAGGTGTTCCCTTGAACTCAAGATGCCATCAGAAGTTAGGAACAATTGTATGGTTGCCGAACTCAGTAATTCTTATTCATGGTGGATACACATTTAAGTGAGATTAGTGCTGTAACTGGGAACATGGCAGTCACCTGTGTTGCACAGTAGGGGAAATTCAGTGTTTCCGGGGGTGGCACACTGACCTTGTTTTGCCCATGCTTAGACAAAATCATTTCGTTTAGTCTCAGCTGAGTCATTTCCCTATGACCTTGCTTTGTGTCTTGTCGGTTAATGTCTAACAAGAGAAAAATTTGCCGAGTTGTAAATGACATCAGAGGTTGTTCAAATGCCACTTTTTCAGACAGCAACTGGAAAGCCTGAGAATATAAGGAGCGACTCTTAGAAGGGGGAGGAAGAACAAAAGAGTGACTGTCACCTTAGAAAGAGGTAGTTGTGGCTAGATAGATAACTCAGTAATAAAAGCATTTGCTTAGCATGTGAAGGCCGAGTTTAATGGCCAGCAACACACACACCCCCCTTACACAATTCATGAATATCTCTGATCAGAGCATAGTGGTACATGTCTGTAATCCGAGTACTTAGAAGGCCAAGTCAGGAGGATTATGAATTAGAGACCAGTCTGGAATACATGTCTAGTTCTGAGCTAGTCTGGGCTACAGGGCAAATACCTGTCTCAAAACGAGCGGTCGTTTAATAGAGATGTTAAAAAATTGTTTATTATGTGGGTGGTGGGAGGTGCATGTTCATGCCACAGCATGTGTGTGCATGTCAGAGGACAACATGAGAATCAGTTTTCTTCTTCCATCCTGTGTAGTGAGGAGCAGTGGGCAGGCCTGCTTTTCATCCCGCCCAGCTCCTGCATGGTTAGCTTTACACCCGAAATAACAACACACAAATTGTATTCTTTCAAACACTGCCTGGCCCATTAGTTTCAGCCTCTTTCTCACATCTTGACTAACCCATATCTAATAATCCGTGTAGCACCATGAGTGGTGTCTTACCTGGAAAGATTCAGCATGTCTGACTTGGTGGCTGGCTTCATCGCATCTGTCTCCCTGAGGAGAGGCATGGTGGTCTGCTCCAGAGAGCAGAGGCATGGCGATTTATTAACTTAGGACAGGCGTGGCATCTGACTGAGCCATCTACCTCACTTCCTTCTTCCTGTTCTGTCTACTCCACCCACCTAAGGGCTGGTCGAGGCAGTTTGTTTATTAGCCAATGAGAATCCTCCATCAATCCTGCAGGTTCTAATTTTGAAGTCAGGTCGTGGGGCTCTGCAAATAGTGCCTGTATTTTCTGAGCCATCTTGCCACACTCAGGCTGATTATGAGACATTTCATTTATCACAGCGCTTGTTCTTTATCTGAAATTCCAATATAAGTAGGCCTACTGTATATTTTCCTTTTACCAAATCCAACAGAACAAAAACAAGCACCTCATGGGCTACTTGGATCCTCTGAATCCGTGTAGGAAATACTTTGAATACTCTCACCCTTTTTTAACCATATTAAGCATCTATGGCTGGGTGTGATGGTGCATGTCTTTAATCCCAGAACTTGGGAGGCAGAGGAAGGCAGATATTTGTGAGTTTCGAGACTAGCCTAGTCTACATATTGAACACTGGGCCAACCAGAGCCATATAGTAAGACCCTGTTTTTAAAAGGTAATGAAAACTTAAACTAATTCCAGCCTGTCACTCATGGCTGTTATGTTTTGTTTTAATTTGAAAGTAACTAGTACATGTAAGATACTTAATATGGTACCTGACACATGAATATTCTGTATGACTACTTAGGAATTAATTACTTTGAGATTGGATCTCCCTATGTAGCTATGGTTGTTATTTCATAGAGTTATTATCCTATAGGACATATTTATACTAAAAATATTTATTGTTTATTTGAAATACTCTATTTTCATTTTTCAAATACTATTATTTTCTTTTGCTGAATCCTATAAAACCAAAATAAACATGCTGTTGGTTACACAGGATCCTCTGAATTTATGTAGGAAATATTTTGAATATTTTGTCCTTTTTCTTTGCTATTCTTATTAAAATTTTCCTCTTCATTGAAATAGATACAGGAAAGTATATAATTTTATGTGTGCTATTGCTATATAGCATATATATGCATACATCTTTATAGATTTTATGGACATACATGTAACACAGTATGAGTCCAATAAGTGTCCACAGTATGCATCCACACAGTATGAGAGACAGTAAGCATCAGTATTATAAAATATCTAACACATTTATAGAAAGTACATGCAACATATGTAGAACTGATACAGCCATTTTGTGAAGTGTTCACTTCACATGTGGTCCAGCCTCTTGTCCTTCAGTTATAACCATTGGATGCTGAGCAAAACATGGTCTCTGGTCCAATTCAGACCTGGCAAACAAATGAAGAGCCCAAAGACGGCTGTAATGGCAGCATATTTAAACCTATGCACATACACCTTCTCCCTGGCTGGAGGTTTTAGGAACACGGGGGAGACTTACCGAAGTAAATACAATGGTTTCATTAATTTTGTGTGATTCTGCAAGGCACTTGAGCCACCACAGCACTTGGTGAGTGTGTACCCTGTTCTGGTGACTTCCACATCTCCAGTGGTGTATTTCAAAGAAATTTCCAGTGCAGACTCTGGCAAACTTGGCCAATAGGATGTTCCTGGGTGGGAGATGGTGGCACCGCTCTGGCACTCTGGATTGTGATTGGGTTGGGCTTCCAAGTGCTAATGGCCTCCAAGGTAGGCCAACAGTTCTGAAACTAGTTCTGCTGTTTCTACCTGTGGTCCCCTTAGCAGGTTTTCTGTGCCTCCTTCCTTTCAGCTTCTTCTGATTATCTAGAGCTACAAGCCCAGGCCCAGCCATCCAACAAGGAGATGGGCTGAGTGAAGGGGCTGCATTTCTGAGAGCTCTCTGCTCTCTTCCCATTTCTGTTCTACTTTACTGTGCTCTCTTTCATTCTTGTTTTCAATCTATCCACAAAGGCTCCTTCCTTTCCTTGTTAACCTCTTTTCTCCCTTAGATTCCTACTTATTCCCAGGTCCCTTTCGTAGGTACGAAGACCCTTGTCCTCCTGCCTCAGATATTTAATGGATATAGGAGAGACGTTCTAAGTATAGCATTTTTTTTTGCGTTGCCACTTGTATTTTTTTATTTTTTGTTTTTGGTTTTTGTTGTTGTTGTTTTTGAGATAGTGTCCCCATGTAGATCAGGCCCATTGGCTGTGTTGTCCAGGCTGGCCCCCAACTCTTTGCCTCAGTAGTGTCAGAATTACAGGCATGTGCCATCTTGTCCAGCAGTGAGGATAACGTTTATTTGCCACTAGACTGTAGATAATCCATCATTGTGTGTCACATCTGGCCAGGCTGAGATGGTACCAAGTTGTACAAATGAAAACTCTTTGTAGATTAGAGATCAAGGGCTTAGGTGGGAAGGGAGAAAGAGCATTGGCCTGCAACGATAATTGTGATGTGCTAAAGCACAAATAAGACTGCCCTGAGACGTGTTTGTCTTCTCAATCCTGTCCTTGAAAAATAAGAGGGTGAACGTTTTCCTGTAGTGACAGTTATTCCCAGACTGCGAAAATCGCTGGGGGAGAAGGAATATAGTTGTAATTCTTGTTGCATAAGCAATTATTCATAAGTATTTATGCCTAATCAGATAAAATCTTAAGTGCACTGTATGATGAAATATTAAAAGCAAAACAGGCATCAAGTGGCAGGTTGAAATTCATATGTGTCTGTTCTTATTTATTTCTGTGCTCCATGCAGATGATATAATCACCTACCTGTTTTTTTTTCCTGTGAAGGTGAATGGATAGTTATTCAAACTCAGGCTTCTTCAAGTGTATAAACACCAAAACTCTATTGTGCTGTCTTGCTGATATGACTTCTGTTTTTGCAGACTGCCATTCTCAGCTGGCTAATCACTTTCTGTGGTCTGTACTATTCTTGATACGGTCACTGGAACATTCACATTGGAGTTTGCATTTATACTAAATTTCTGTTAAAAATTTTAAATGTAGGGACTGGAGAAATGGCTCAGTGATTAAGAGTGCTTGCTGTTCTTCCAGAGGACCTGAGTTCGGTTCTCAGCACTCATGGCAGGTGACTCACAGCCATCTGTAACTCCAAGCCAAAGGGTTGTTCTCTCTTCTTCAAGTTTATCAAGGCACCTTAACAATCCTGGCACTCACTCACATAGGCACACACATACTAATAAATAAAAGTAAACCTCTAAAAAGTTATTATCTGGACCTGTTGGAATTTATTTTATATAAATTTTATTTTGCATAAATCATGGCTATATAATTACATGTAACAAAGAATGCTATAAAATTTTATACAATTTGGTTTTAAGCATATATATGATGTGGGATGTCCCTCTGTATATGTGTTGCTTTTTATTGGTTGATGAATAAATCTGTTTCGGCCAATGGCTTAGCAGAGCAAAGTCAGTTGGGAAATCTGAACGAAGATGAGAGAGTAGGCAGAGTCAGAGAGGCGCCATGTAGCTGCCAAAGGAGAGAGAAGCCCTGGAACCTTTCCCGTAAACCACAGCCTTGTGACGATACACAGATTAATAAAAATAGGTTAATTTAAGATATAAGAAATAGCCAGAACTATGCCTAAGATATCAGCCAAACGGTGTTGTAATTAATATAGTTTTGGTGAAATTTTTCAGGCCTACATATATATGCTTAAATATGCATATCTTTCTGTTTTTATATATTTATAACAGAATTCTGACATTGAATTATAAGTTACATGTTTATTTCCTTGAGGAGTTTAAGGAAGAAAGAAATTTAGAGAATTTGAAGTTCTTGAAGTATAGGGGCTCTCTTGAAAGAATCTTAAGTTATGGATTAAATTATGTCCCACCCTAACAAATTTGTATGTTGAATTTCTAATTTCTGGTGTGCTTATGTGGGGAGAGGACCTCAAAGAAGGAAATTGAGGCTAAATGAAGTCATGAAGGTGGACCCTAGACTAGTAGGACTGCTGTTCTCATAAGAAGATGAAGCCACAGTAGAAATTTCTTTCTTCTTGTGCACAGAAGAAAGGCTACATTCAGATACAGGGTGAAGGCAGCTGTCTACCAGTCAGGAAGAGAACACATATTGAGAACCAACCCATAAAGGGATCTTGTTCTTATAGTTACAATCTCCAGAATGGTGAAAAAAAATCAATTTCTGGTGCCTAAGCTATGTTACCTGTAGTATTTTGTTATAGCTGCCCTGCTTGACTAATACATACCTGGATGAGAGAAAGTTGTTTCAAAGTGTATTTCTAAACTATGTTAGAATATTTATTAATATCAAATGTATTGACAAAATTTATTTAAAATATTAAAACAAATTTTTATACAGGTGCTGGGAGATGGCTCAACAGGTAAAGGCACTGGCTGCCAAGCTGGATGACCTAAGTTTGATCTCTAGACCCACATGGTGGAAGGAGAGAACTGAATTCTGCAGATTTTCTTTCATCTTCCACATGTAAAACTATGCACATGCCCCCACACAAATATTCATACAAATATAATGTATATATTTTAAATTGAATATGTTCCCTAATGCTCCTCTCTACCCTTCCTTCACCCCAATTTGTACCCTTTATTGCCATAGGCAATTTAATTTATGCTTTTATCTTATACATACATACATACATACATACATGTGACTGTAAAATCTAGGAACCACAAACTTATTTGTCTTTCTGAAATTCTAGTGTTTGAAATCAGGTATAATGCCATTGCCAACACTATTCTATTTGTTCAGACTTGCTTTGACTATCCAAAGACTTTTGTGCTTGTAAATGAATTTTATTTTCTTCTATTTCTGTTAGTAGTGGCATTGGAGTTTTGATTAAGATTTCATTGAATTCATAGATTGCTATTGGTAGGGTAGCCATTTCCACAATGTTAGTTCTTCCAGTCCATGAGCTTGGAATATCATCCCACTTTTAGACTCTTCAATTTCTATCTTTAATGCTTTATAGTTTTCATTGTAGAGGCTTTTAATATCCTTGGTTATCCCAAGGTATTTTCTAAGGCAATAGTGAAAGGAATTATTTCCCTGATTTCTTCCTCAGCATGTTTGATATTGGTCTGTATATGAAGGCTACTGATTTTTGTATGTCAATTTTATATTCTAACACTGCTGAAAGTTCTATGAATTTTCTGGTAGAGACTTAAGAAATTGTATGTAAGGAATCATGTTCACCTGCAAATAAGGATGCTTTGATTTCTTTCAAAGATTTTGGCAAGTAAACTTTAAGTACATCTTGCACTTTTTTGTGTGTGTGATTTATTCTTTTCTAATAATTTTCTTTGTATGTGTGCGTGCATGTGTGTGTGTGTGTGTGTGTGTGTGCGTGTGCGTGTGCATGTGTGTGTTTTCACTTTTGTATGCACGTATATGTGGATGCTGATGGTAGGAATCTTCTATAGCTGTGTCATAGAAGCAGGGTCTCTCAGTCAAACGCAGAACTCTCTCAATAAGACTAATCTCCCTATCCAGAAGTGCTCTCTGTCTTTTTTTTTTTCCTGAGACTGGAAATGGAGATGGTGGCTATGCCTACCTGGTGATCCAAACTCCAGTCTATCTGCTTGCGCATCAGTAATTCGGAACCACCCCCAGCCCTCCTATCTCTTACATTTTAAACACAGAACCTACATAAGAACAAACATTTTTGCCACTGAGAGTATGAATATGATGAAAATGCATTATATGAAATTCTCAAAGAACTTGTAAGAAAGTAAGGAAAAACCTTGTTGCTAGTCAGTTTTAGCATATTGACTGTTCTTTTAATGCTAATATTAATATCAATGCATATGGTGCTAATTTCTTATTAACAGAAAGATTCATTGTGAAAGTAAATAATATATTATTGAATTATTTAACTTAGTAACACATTGCATGTCTGATGATATATTACAAGAGGATCTTTATTATTGTGTTATAATTTTTATGCTACTGGGTATTGAACCTAGGACCTCAAGCATGCCAGGCAAGCGCTTCACTACTAAGCTGCATTCCAAGCACTTCAAAAAATTATTTTTGTCCTTATTTTGTGTGTATAGTGTGTGTGTATGTATGTGTGTATAGAGGAGTGCACACATGCCATGAAATGTGTGTCAGTGCTCACCTTTCACTTTGAGACAGGCTTTCTCTTGCAGCTCACTACTGTGGTACTGGGCTAGCAGACCTGCATGTTTTCAGTGATGTCTTGGTTCTGCCTCCCATCCGATGTGGGCTCACTGGAATGACAGACACTTGCACTGCTGTGTTAGTCTTTTATGTGGGTTCAGGAGATCTGAATTCAGGTTGTTAAAAGCTCTATCTACTGAGCCATCTCCTCAAGCCCCACTTTTTATTTGGTATTCTATTTTGAGCCAGGAACTTGCTAAACTGCCTAGGCTGCTCTTGGACTTGCTTTGTTGCCTAGGCAGGCATTGAATGTGTGGACTTTCTTGCCACAGGCTTCTAAAGAGCTGAGATGATGGTCTTGTATCACCAGGCCGATTACAAAGAAATATAGGTTTATCTATCTATCTATCTATCTATCTATCTATCTATCTATCTATCTACCTATCAACAGATATAGATATAGATATAGATATAGATATAGATATAGATATAGATATAGATATAGTGTGTGTGTGTTAAAGATCAGTGTAACAATATGCTTTTGTTTAGCCTTTTATAGCCATACTACCAAAAGATTAGTGCATTTTCTCTTGCTTATTTATTTTCAGTGTTATTCATAATTTTCTTCTCTATTTCTGTGTCTATATTAGGTTGAGTCGAGACTATGTGCTCTTTAGGTAAACTTTTAATTTGTATCAGGGTGAGGAAAGCTTAAAATCTAAAATTCAGAAAACCTGGATCATGACAGTCACCCATTAAAAAGTTTTAATTTCCCCAAATCATAATTTTAATTTAAAATGTCAGTGTGCATAGAGCCATCCCCATTGGTAGAGGTATGGGTAGGCCAGCACAGAAGGTGTGAGCCTAGGAGAGCTGCTCCTATTACTCATCTGTCATAGGGCAGCATGGGTGGGGGAGAGATGCCCCTCCCCCTGCTAACTGAGACAGGTAGGAGAGCTGGCTCTGTCCTTTATCAGCTGCATTGCACCTGGGCAACACAGCAGAGCTGATCCCGAAGGTGCAGGTGTGGGAGATCGGACCCTGGGGACATGAAAGCAGGAGTACTGGCCCTGCCCCTTCCTTATCATTGCAAGGGGTGAAGTCGGCAGGGCAATGCAGGAGAGCTCACTCTGGTGGTGAGGACAAGGGAGAGCCCCGAGGGAGGCTGACCAACCCTGCAACTACTGGGGCCCAGAACCAGGGTTATGTGTTGGCACCTCCCAGCATCCACCTATGTATATCTGCTGGAGCATGTGAAGGGGGTGGGTCCTGCAGACCCAAAGCTGCAGGATCTCCATGACACAGGATATCCAAGAGGAGGCCCAGTGAGGGCCCAGCATCAATAGTGTAGCAGAAGCTAAAGACCTCGAACCAGACCAATGACTCTCTGCAGTGAACATTTGAGAGTAAAGAGAAGTGGATAAAAGGGTTTACTGTGTGACTCGGTGTGTCATGACAAGGTTGATTTTCTTTTTTTCTCTTAAATTTTATTTTATCTTGGGGAAAGGTTGCAAGGGTAGAGGGTGGATATGAAGGGACGGGGAAATGAATGGGATGGAGATACACAATGTGAAAGCCACAAAGAATGAACAAAAAGAAAGAAAGAATGTTCATGTACATGTTAGGCAGATGTCCTAACACTCAGCTACTTCCCTACCCCTCAAATTTGATTTATCCCACTTTTCTTTAAATGTGTTAAAATATACCAGATATGATAGTGTCAATTTTTTTAAAAAATTATGTTTATTTCTGTGCTTCCTAAATGTTATACCTCTACTATTACGTGCAGGAGCGTGACCTTTCTGTGCCCTATCCTGACTGATAATTTTACTTCTTCCTCTGGTGGCATCCCGTTTTCTGGCTCCTGTTGCTACTTTCGCATTGCTGGAGGACTGATCTCAGTCATAGTGTAGGATGTGAGCTTGTCAGTCTTCTATTTAAAATCATCCCCAGGAACCTCCAGAGACAAGTGACCTGAGCTTGCAGGAGCTCATGGATGTCGGACCAACAGTCAGGGAGCCTACCTGGGACCGACCTAGGCCCTCTGCAAGTGTGTGAGACAATTGTGTAGCTTGGTCTCTTAGTAAGGCTTCTATCAATGAGAGCAGGACCTCTCCCTGGTGCTTATCTGGCTTTTGGTAATCTGTTCCCCATGCTATATTACCTAGCCCCGCCTCCATGTAAGGAGGAGTTTGGTCCTGCCTCAATTTGATGGGCCATGCTTTGTTAAAGTCTGTGGGAGGCCTGTCCCTTTCTGAATGGAGTTGGAGGAAGAGTGGATGGGGAAGGGAGTTGGATGGAAAAGGAGAGTGGATGGGAGGAGAGGAGGGAGGGGAAACTAGTTGGTAGGTAAAATGAGAAAAATGTTATTTACATAAAAAAGAAAAAAATCATCCCCCAGCTCCCTTAACCTTCAAGACAAACTTCAACCCCAGCCTGCTCAGTCTCTAGTCACATATGCCACTGTCTCTCTTGCAGCATCGTTTGTAATCTCAGTGTGTCATCGGTGAGCAAACACAGACACACAGCTCTATGCTGCTGCTCTCTGCAACCGGAGGCATTCCCTTTAGCTTTTAGGGACCTGACTCAGGCCAGATAGGGATTCTTGACTTTCATGCTGAAAAGAATTCCAGGACTAGCTCGTACAGTAAAGCAGCCTTTTTTCTTACATATTTTAATATAGATTTGAGCATGAGGGTTAAAAGGAAGAAAGATACTTCGAGGAAGATAAGACAAGTGGGGGCTTGTGCTCCCATGAGAGAGGAGGGGAAAATGAGATGTGCTGGAGTGTGTCTACAAGAAAGAGTAAGCAATTAGTTGTTTCAGCATTAGTCATATACATTCTTTTGGTGGCTCTTGAAATATATATCTCAGAATGCTGCTAAGAAACTTTTATATCCATCTATTCCCCGTTGGCAAGAGAGATACAGGAGGGTTCTCCAAAGATATAGTGTATGGAATTTAGAATTCAGTAAGGTAAAATCAGAAGCTGTGAGGGTTAGTTACACCGGAAGTTTAATACACATCCTCTTTAAATGGGATTTCTGTTAGAAAATTTCAGGTTTATGGCTGGGAAGGGAAAAGGTCTTAAGTTGTGAATTGTGCTGGATTTTTTGCTGGTGAGTCTTCATCTAGATGCCCCGGTGAAGGGCTTTTCTTTTTCTCTTCTCATGTCCCTCAGTTTCCCCTGTTTTTCTATCCTGCCTTAAGTATTCCACTTGCTTTCTCTTGACTCTCACCTGGTGCAGCAGGCCTCTGCCTTCAGACCAGTCACTCCCTGCTCCAACTTGCCTTGCACGGTGCAGCAATGGACATGCGCTACTTTTGCAATAAACGGATTTCAAAAATGACTAGCTTAAGAGTCACTGCTTCCCTATAGACCACTCCTTGATTACTTTCTCCGAATCACTTTAGTTTGGGGGCTCACTACTATGCCCCAAGTACCGACATTTCTCTCAGTTGTTCTAGACTGTGTTCACCTCAATACCCACCCCTTTCCTCACTTTCACTACACTGAGATTCTGATCTATCTCTCTATCATCTATCTATCATCTATCTATCATCTATCTATCTATCTATCATCTATCTATCATCTATCTATCTCTCTCTCTCTATCTATCATCTATCTATCTATCTATCTATCATCTATCTCTCTCTCATCTATCTATCTATCTATCTATCATCTATCTATCTATCTCTCTCATCTATCTATCTATCTATCATCTATCTATCTATCTCTCTATCTCTCTATCTCTCTATCATCTATCATCTATCTATCTCCATATCATCTATCTAGCATCTATCTATCTATCTATCTATCTATCTATCATCTATCATCTATCTATCTATCTCTCTATCATCTATCTATCTATCATCTATCTATCTATCTATCTATCTATCTATCTATCTATCTATCATCTCTCTATCTCTCTATCTCTCTATCATCTATCATCTATCTATCTATCTATCTATCTCTCTATCATCTCTCTCTCATCTATCTATCTATCTATCTCTCTCTCATCTATCTATCTATCTATCTATCATCTATCTATCTATCTATCTATCTATCATCTATCTATCTCTCTCATCTATCTATCTATCATCTATCATCTATCTATCTATCTATCTATCTATCTATCTATCTATCTATCATCTATCTATCTATCTATCATCTCTCTATCTCTCTATCTCTCTATCTCTCTATCATCTATCATCTATCTATCTATCTATCTCTCTATCATCTATCTATCTATCTATCTATCTATCTATATCTCTCTCTCATCTATCTATCTATCTATCTATCTATCTATCTATCTATCTATCTATCTATCTCTTTCATCTATCTATCATCTATCTATCTATCTATCTATCTATCTATCTATCTATCTATCTATCTATCTATCTATCATTTATCTATCTATCTATCTATCTATCTATCATCTATCTATCTATCTATCATCTATCTATCTATCTATCTATCTATCTATCTATCTATCTATCTATCTATCTATCATCTATCTATCTATCTATCTATCATCTATCTATCTATCTATCTATCATCTATCTATCTATCTATCTATCATCTATCTATCTATCATCTATCTATCTCTCTATCATCTATCTATCTCTCTATCATCTATCTATCTATCTCCCTCATCTATCTATCTATCTATCTATCTATCTATCTATCATCTATCTATCTATCTATCATCTATCTATCTCATCTATCTATCTATCATCTATCTATCATCTATCTCTCTCTCTATCTCTCTATCATCTATCATCTATCTCTCTATCTATCTATCATCTATCTATCTATCTATCTATCTATCTATCTATCTATCTATCTCTCTATGATCTATCTATCATCTATCTATCTATCTATCTATCTATCTATCATCTATCTATCTATCTCTCTCATCTATCTATCTATCATCTATCTATCTATCTATCATCTATCTATCATCTATCTCTCTCTCTCTATCTCTCTATCATCTATCATCTATCTCTCTATCTATCTATCATCTATCTATCTATCTATCTATCTATCTCTCTATCATCTATCTATCTATCTATCTATCTATCTATCTATCTATCTATCTATCTATCTATGTGTATATACATATCATATATACACACATATATAACCTATATATCTATATCCAGAGCTCAGTGTATGTGTGTGTTCCCTTCTTCTTCTCTTTTTCATTCCCTTCCTCTTATCTTTCATATTCCCCCTCCTGTTCCCTTTCATTCTCCTCCTCCTATTCTCTCTTCTTCCTCTTTCTTTCCTTCCCTTTCCTTTTCCCCTTCTAACTCTCTTTTTGTTTTTTAAAAACTTGTCTCATTAGATTATCTATAGTAATTTTAATATATTTCAATTTGCAGATGAAAGATGTAGAAAGGAAAATAATAGACGCCAAGGAAAATATTAAGATGAAAATACAGATGGCTACTTTTTTCATTTAATTTTAATATGGAAACAAGTATATATATATATATATATATATATATATATATAGAGAGAGAGAGAGAGAGAGAGAGAGAATATATAATGATTTCACAGGAATGCAGTGTTGATCCTGAACTATTACCAACCAGTGGAAGCTTGTCACTGTCCTCCAATTGGAAACCAGTACAAGTGTCTTCATTTATCATCAGTTTCTCACATTCCTCTACAAGATATTTGAAAAATGCAATTGCCCTAGCACTATCATACCTAGCAGTAATTCCTCAATTTCATTAAATTCCATTTAACTTTTAAAAATTGTTTTATATCTTGAAAGTTCTGTGCGAGGAAGGCAGCATGAAGAAAACCCAAATCTGCTTTTTTGTCAAGGTCAGTTAACCATTGCGATATCGATTATATTTGTGGTGTTAGAGATGGAACCCAATACTCCAGACATCTTAGGTAGATATTCTACCACTGAACTATACCTTCAGCTCAATAACTGAAATGTTAACATGTGTGTGTGTGTGTGTGTGGGGGGGGTTATGTCCCTCCTTTCACTGTCAGAATTAGAGCATTCCCTTTTATTATTTAGTCTCCAGGAAGTAGGCTCCTAATGCATGATCTTCCACTTCTGAGCTGGAGAATGTGCCTGCTGGTATGTGGATGAGAGAAAAGGCAAGAAGAGCTCATTCTGGCTTGGCTTGGATATAGTCTCCTCTTGGGTTTTGTTAAAGTAGCAGGACCTTTAGGTCCAAACAGCTCCAATTTCTCAATGTCTTCAGAAGAAAAGGGAGGACCATAAACAAAAATTGGAGTTTACCAAATGAGTGTTTGGCTACCATCATCCCATAAGTTCCCATGAGGTGCATATTAGGAAATTTTCTTTAGATTTTGATCTGTGCTCAAAATGCCCATATTTATGGTTCATTCCCTGCCCACCGCCTCCAGGTTTCGGATGGAAGTGTGCCTAATGAGTTGCAGTCTGTGTGGTTCCTTGGTAATGCTTCCCATGCCTGGTAAGAAGATTTAAACAAAAAAGTGTCCTGAAATCCAGTCATCATCTTTCCAGCTCATCTGTTCCTGCCGTCCTAGAAACAGTGCTATCTGATCCCCAATGAAATTTAAAATTGGATCCTGGGGTTGCTGAAACAGTTCGGGGGTTATGAGTAAGTATCGTTCTTACAGAAGACCTGAGTTCAAGTCTCAGCCCCCATGTCAGCAGCTCACAACCACCTGTAACTCCAGTTCCAAGGCATCCGGTGACTTCTGGCCTCTGTAGGTAGCAACACTCACGTGCAGGCCTCCTCTCCCACATGCATGTAATTAAAAATAAAGTAAATGTTAAACTAGGTCTCTAGCTTATGACCATGCACAGCTCCTCACATCCCTGGAGTTTCCTTAGTGGTAGAATGTCTTTTTATTTCTATAATAAATTGTTTGGATCATACCTGGATTTATGCTAATGAATTTGTATAGGTTGAGGCCCCAAGATAGCCAAAGATGGGGGCTGGTAAGCTGAAAGAGCAAATGATTAGAGTATTAAAAAAAGTCAGAAATTTTAGCCTCACCTACCAGCTTACAGAAACAAACTAGGCATTAAGCTACACTTGATCAACTTCTGTATTGCTAAAGTAAGGTGCCTGGAGAGTGCTATTCCCAGAGAAGGCATGAGCACTTCTCACCTTGTCTTGCCTTACTTTCCTCTTCCATTTTCTGTTCCTTTGTGTCTTTGAAACATATTTATGATGGACTGGTGAGTTTAAATCCCATGCACTGCTTTAGGAAATTCATTGAGCCTGAGAGAAAAAGCTATAGGAACCTGCCAATTACAGTCAGCCAATCAGAAGTGTAGGTGACAGACTAGAACTGGTGACTGGGCAATAATCTTATGGAACCAAACCTTTAACTCAGGAGATCTGATGCTATCGTTAAATATATAGTGTTAGGGTTAAATTAACTTATAGGACAACTCAGTCGGTGTGCAGTGGAGAACCTTGTGTCACAAGTACTGTGAACTATGCAAGGATAGAGAAAAATGACTTTCTCTCTCTCAAAAACCTCCTGTTTGGGGGCTGGGGTTCAGCTCAGCAGTGCGGTGCTTGTCTGACAAGCACAGTACCCTGGGTTTGCCCCTTAGCTCTTGAGGAAAAAATAGCATCTTATTTGAAATGTCTATCCTTGGTGTGAATTAACTACCTGATAGGATTGCATTGGTTTTTAGACAGAATGTTTCCTTAAAACATGATTAATGGGTAATTTATTCCTTGAAATCACTTGAGAGTTAATATTGCATGGTGAGGGATGTCTATTCATGGCAGCAAGAAAGTCTGAATTTTGTCTGGCTGGGACACAAGGCTTGCTGAAGTTATAGAAGCTTCCTTGATTTTCAACCCTTTAATACTATGGAAAGTTTAACCTCGCTAAGTTTAAATTCCTGGAAATTTGAAACAGTAGCCCACATGGGGATTTGTAGAAGATGCAGGCCATTGTTAATTCCACAGCCTCTAAGCAGTTCATTCTCTTGAGATATTTTGGGTATCAGAACATTGTCAGCTAAGCCTGTTCCACCTACCTACAGATGCAGGATTCCAGTGGAACACAATGCTGCCCAGACTCGTGGGATGACCTTCCCAGCTCCATTGCTCAACCAGAGGATTCCATTTTCATCCCCAGTTCCTGCAAGATGAAAATAGGACTAGGAATTTTCGTCCAAGTTCAATAACAGTGTGAAGATGAGCTCACACAAATCTTTCCCCCAGATCCTAACAGAACCCTTTAGTAGGCATTAGCATCCTCCTTCGGTCATTCACATCACATGTAATCCCTTTGAAAGTTTGAAAGTGTACAGTGTGATATTACAGGCCTCCATTCTCTGCTTGACTCCTCATTTTCCTATTTTAGGGTTTAAAATCCTTTTGCATAAATATATAGTCTAAAGAAAGCATAATAAAGCCCATTTTGGATAGTGGGATTCAAATATACCACTGGTCAAAACTGCACAGGTTGAGACTCTGGCTCTTCAAATGTGTTGTACAGGAATCCTTCATATATAGGCTTCATACCTTGATATAACAGTAGTCACCCTGACCATAACTGCCCCTCTGCCTGACTTGCCAAGCATTTCAAACCACATATCAAGCTAAGTGTTTTGTGCTGGCCATTGACCCCAGTATGTTTCCTAACTTATGTTTCTTTCATTAATAGTTTAAAACAATTTTTTTGACAGGGTTGTAGAGGAGACTGCTCAGACCCAAATAATCCCACAGAAACTATATTAATTACAACATTGTTCGGCCTATTAGCTCAGGCTTCTTATTAACTAACTCTTTTTTCTTTTTCTTTTATTTTTTATTACTATTATTTTTTTATTAAAAATTTCTGCCTCCTCCCCGCCTCCCATTTCCCTCTCTCTCCCCCACTTCCCTCCCCCTCCCTCTCTAGTCTGAAGAGCAGTAAGGATTCCCTGCCCTGTGGGAAGTCCATGGTTCTCCCCCCTCCATCCAGGTCTAGAAAGGTGAGCATCCAAACAGGCTAGGCCCGCCCCAAAGCCAGTAAATGCAGTAGGATCAAAACCCAGATTATTAGCTAACTCTTACATCTTAAATTAACCCATTTCTATTAATCTGTGTATCATCATGAGGCTGTGACCTACCATTAGGTTTCAAAGGTTCTGGTGTGCCCTTCTTCTTCTGCAGTTACATGATGTCTCCTTGTCTCTGCCTACTCTCTTTATGTGTCTGTCTGTCTGTCTGTCTGTCTGTCTCTCTCTCTCTCTCTCTCTCTCTCTGTGTGTGTATATATATATATATATATATATATATATATATATTTTCAGATTTCCAGCCTGACTTTGCTCTGATAATCCATTGACTGAAACAGCTTTTTTTATATAACCAATGGTAATAAAACATATTCAGAGCATACAGAGGGGAATCCCACATCACCTCCCCTTTTCTGTCTAAATAAAAAGTAATGTTTTAACTTTAACAGAGTAAAATTACATATAACAAAACAGGTATCAAGCAAGAATTACATTTACAATATTTCTTTGTGAGTCTAAAGTTTCATATCTAGTTTATCTTTTATTCATAACTAAAGAAAACTATAACTCAGTGCAGTGTGAGTAAGTTTATAAAGTCAACCAAATATCCATGGCCTACAGGCAACCAGCACTGAGGCATTAGGAGCATCCTGATTTTGGCTACTGACAAATATTCATTTCTGTCTGTAAGTTCCCAGCAAATCACATTTCCTACTGTCTTGGATTTTTTCCACCTCTTTTTTCAATCTCTTGGCACATTCCAATCTTTGTCTGTCAGTTCTTATAGAACCAGAGTTTCTTAAAAACCCTCTGGGAATCTCTTGAATGTTGATGCTAGTTTTTTTCTGTTGTTATTATAATTTAGTATAAATAATGTTTTGTTGTTTTGAAATTAACACGCAAGGTAATGAGGAATGAGTACTGATTGTACTCTAAGCACTCAGTCAAGTCACTTATCACAGCTTCCAGTTGCATGAACATAATTATAAAAATATAGCTTAAATTTGAAGCCTCTTTCTAGTCCTAATATTCTTTGGCCTAATATATCTAATTAGTGGTATAGTTTCCCCCTTTAATGGTGTATGAGGATTTGAATGTGATAAATGGTATCTTCATAATTTATGTTTTCTTTCATATGTGAAATTGCTATTCCCACTATTTCCTTCCCATAAATCTTTTGAGAAAGAAAAGCTAATTCATTGCACCAAAAAATGTCTGATCACTCTGAAAAAGGACTATATCCCTGAAAGAGATGTTTTAATCAGTACATCAAGATGATTAAACGTGTCAAAACATCCTACCGTACAATGAAAGCAAAATTAGAAAGAGAAGAAGACTCTTTAGTTTCTATTCCCACCCTTCAAGATTTTTGGCGTCAATTTAAAAAATGACCTATATACCTGATTAACGAAAATAATGCTGATAACTAGTTTTGTTTTATAGATATATTTTAACGAAAATAATGCTGATAACTAGCTTTGTTTTATAGATATCCACAAAATCATGTAGACCAGTCTGGCCTCTAACTCCTGAGATCTGCCTGCCTCTGCCTCCCAAGTGCTGGGATTAAAGATGTGTGCCACCACCTCCCAGCTTCATTTAAAATACTCTTTTTAGGAAGCATAGTGAACTAAGAAGGAGCAAGAAGAAAGAATAGTTTTTCAAGAGTAGTAGTGCCTGTTTCCACTGGCTTACAATAAATTAAGACAGGTAGGGAGGCTGCTCTCTGCAGGAGTGTCCTTACCTGGAGCTCTCTGGCGCCCTCTGCTGCAGAGCTGGGGTTGTGCTGCATTGCCCCAAAGCTCCTCCTGGCTGCCATCAGATTCTCTCATGCAACCCTTTCTGTTCCTGCTTACCATTGGTGGGTTTACCTGGATCTGTAAAGTGATTTGAAGCCTGTTGGGGCAGGTGTGAGAAATGTGCAGCTTGGAAAAAAGGATGTTCAGCCTTTGAGGTGGCTGTGTTAGCAAGTCATATTCCTATGTCAGCACTCTCTCTCTCTCTCTCTCTCTCTGCACACATGTGTGTTATAGAGATGCTCGTGTGGCTGTGTGCTAGTATGTGTATGTACATGTGGAGGGCAGAGGTTTAATGGTGGAGGTTTGTGGTGTGGGTGGCAGGAGGGATCTTAGCTCTACCATTCTCTTACAGCTATATGACAACAAGCATGGTGTTCCAGCACCCACCTCAATGCTGAGATCTGGATAGCATTAGGATCAGCTTGCTTTTGATATGGAGAGATGACTCCAGAAATCTACTTATCTCTTTTTATGAAATCCCTTTGACAGAAATCAGAATCCTATACATAACAAGCTATTAAGTCACTCCTGGGGGTGGACACTTATGACAACAGGACTTGTGCGTGCATAAACAGGAGGATAATGAGTTCGAGGATGCCTGAGTCAACCTGGGCAATGCAGTGAGACCTTGTCTCAAAAGAACAACGGCAGCAGCACCAGCAACAGGAACCCTAAAATCGATCGTTGCAGACTAAGGAGATCAGTGAACTAAAAGTTAGTAGTATAATTTGACAAAGATGACATTCTAGAAAATGAGATCATCACTGATGTAAAAACATAATTATCAATATAAGTCATGAAACTCCGATTCAAACCAGGCCACTAAGCTTTAAGGAATTAATTTCATTGCAGCTGGAGAGATGGCTTGAAAGTTAAGAATTCTGGCTGCTGCTCTTGCAGAGGTCCTGAATTCAGTTCCTAGCACATGGATGATGGGTCACAGCCATCTCTATATAACTCCAGTTCCAGGGAATCTGGTGACCTCTCCTGGCCTCCCCAGGCTCCAGGCACACATGAGGAGCACATCCATACATGCAGACAAGACGCTTGTACATATAAAATAAAAAGCCAAACCTTTAAAAGTTTACTTGTATTATTAAAATTAATTAAACTTTTATTCATGTTTGAGGAGAGTCTAGGCTGGCTTGAGACTGACTGTGTTACCTAGAATAGCCTCAAACAATTATCTTGTCCCCAGCTACTGCTAATTTTTAAAAATATAAATAAAACTTAAGAATTAACTTGGCAGCTGTGATTTCTAATAGTTACTTCAATAAGTTTCTTTTGTTTGTTTTACTTTTGACATTATAATATAATTACAATATTTCTCCCTTCACTCTCCTCCCTCCAAATCCTCCTATACCATTCTCCCCATTTTCCTTAAAATTCATAGTCTCTTTTTCATTAATTGCATTATATGCATATGTGTGTATGTACATACACGTATATTCCTGAATATAACCAGCTTGGTCTGTATAATATTATTTGTATGTATGTTTTCAGGGATGACCATTTGGTGTTGGATAATCAATTGGTGTGCTCTTCCTTGGGGGAGACTGTTTCTCTTGCTCCCAGATTTTCTCAGTTGCCTATAGTATTTTGGGTAAGGCTGAGGCCTGTGAACTTTCCCCTGCCCATGGTTGCTGTTGTTCTTATTCAGATAGTGTTCAGGCTGTCATATTGCTGAGACCGTATGGGTGTAGCTTCTTTTTTTTTCTACTAACCTGCATTTCTTAATTATACGTTACATTTTTAATTGAGCTGCATAAGCACACTACATTTAACAAGAGTAGAAACATACACTTAGTATAACAAAACCTTAAATTTATATCAATATACAAAAATTCAAGACAGTGTAAATTATTTGAGACTAGTGATTGTTGAAAAGTAGGTTCAACAATCCATCCTTTTATCCTGTCATTTCTATACTATATTCCCCTCTTTTTCCCTACAGGAAGATATCCCTGAATCTAGTTAGTTTCCTTTGTTTAGCTTTCTCCCTGACCATGACCAGTAACAATTTGTAACCAACAATTTCTAATCACTTTTGGTTCTGACAAACATCTTTAACCCAACAAATGACTAAAAACTACCCACCCCACCTCTTGGGAATGTGAGTGTTGTGTTCTCTAGACTACTTCCTGTTGTTTGGGGGTACTGGAATCTTTGGAGGACCCTGAGACAATTGGGATAATGGTCAAGTCCTGGCTAGAATAGTCTGTGAGGCTGGACCATCTCAGCCAGAAGCCTTGAAGCTGCTCTGGATACAAAACTCTGAGGACACTGTAACAGAAGCACTCTGAGATGCTGGATCACCTGGGCCACACATTTGCATTGTTGTTTGGTCCCCTTGTTCTGAAAACACATAAACTTTCAAAGATAACATACATATCTGCATTAATGCAAGTATGAATTGTTAGCATAAAAATTCAGAATGAAGAGATGAATCTGCACTCCAAGTTTTAGTCTATTTGTTGTTTTTTGCTATTGTTACTTTATTTTCAAAGTTTGTTGCCTTTTATAATCCAAAAGAACAGAAACAAGAAACCAGGTGATATGTAAAGAACAGTTAGCAAAGTGTAAAGAGTTTTCTGCCCAAGAGTGTACACTAGAGATGCACAACCCTCAGCAGAGACATAAAATGGCTCATGTGTGATAGAACATGACAGAATTGGGCCCTAGGAAAATTGGGAAATTTGTTTCAATAAGTTGATCATTCCAGTTTGGTATGCCACAATTAACAACAACAATAACAACAATTTTTTCTAGTTTGATAAAAAATGATGTATGATGATAGTGATGTATTTTACTAGCATGTCCAAGGCTCTGAAGTGAGTCTCCAGCACAATATAAAAATAAAGTTTGAGTGGCCAGAGCAGGCCTGAGACAGCAAACTCAACAGGAGCAGGTCTGAGGGAGTAGGCCTGAGGGAGTGGGCAGGAACCAGAGACCTTTAAGGGATCAGATTCAAGCCAGGGACCTCCACAGGAGTGAGCAGGTTCAGACAAGGGACAGTTACAGAAACAGATCTGAGCCAGTGACCTAGGCTAGAACAGGCGTGAGACAGTGAACTCCACAGAAGCAGGTACAAGGGAGGAACTGCTGAGGAAGTAGGCCAGAACCAGAGACCTCTTCAGGTCTGGCCATGAGTCTGGGACAACCAAGTTCTGAGCCAGGGCCTCTACCAGAGCAGGTCCAAGGCAAACCTCAGAAAAAAGAGCCCCAAGCAAGCAATCTTCTTAGGTTCAGGTCTTAATGACCCCTGGTATTGCAGAGGGAACCTCACGAGCACTGAGCGACTCCCAGGAACAAGGAGTGATCAACTGAGTGACTGGAACCTTGGCCCTGACTGCACCACAAGGAGCAACCATCTGAGCCTTGGATCCGCTGTCACCTGAAAGATTGATCACCAGAGTCACAGACAGCCCCAACTACACCAATTAGAGGAAAAGATGGGTAGACAAGGTAAGAACACATGCAACACCACAAAGAGCAACACAACACCAATAAAAATCAGTGGCCGTACAACAGCAAGACTTGAACAACCAAATATAGATAAAGCAGAAGAAAATGACCTAAAAATAACTTTAGGAGAATGTTTGAGGCCCTTAAAGAGGAAATGAAAAAATTTCCTCAAAGAAATGGAGGAAAAGACAAACAAGAAATTGGAAGACATCAACAAATCCCTTAAAGAAAACCAAGAAAAAAATCAATCAAACATATAAAAGAAACTATTCAAGACTTGAAACCTGAAATAGGGACAATAAAGAAAACACAAGCTGAGGGAATTATAGAAACAAAAAAACAGAAGAAAATGATCAGGAACCACAAATGCAAGCATAAACAGCATACAAAAGATGGAAGTATATGTTGCTTTGTTGCCAAGTATATGGTCAATTTTCGAAAAGGTTCCATGAGCCGCAGAGAAGAAGGTATATTCTTTCCTATTTGGGTGGAATGTTCTATAGATGTCTGTTAAGTCCATTTGGTCCATTACCTCCCTTAAGTCTTTTAATTCTCTGTTAGGTTTCTGTCTGATTGACCTGTCCATTGGTGAGAGAGGAGTGTTGAAGTCTCCTACTATTAGTGTGTGTGGTTTGATGGTTGCCTTGAGTTCTAGTAATGTTTCTTTTACATAAATGGGTGCTTTTATATTAGGGGCATAGATATTCAGGATTGAGACTTCATTCTGATGGATTTTTCCTGTTATGAGTATAAAATGCCCATCTCCATCTCTTCTGATTGATTTTAGTTTGAAGTCAACTTTGTTAGAAATTAATATGGCCACATCCGCTTGTTTCTTAGGATCATTTGCTTGATAAAACTTTCCCCAATCCTTTAATCTGAGTAGATGTCTGTCTTTGTGGTTCAGGTGTGATTCTTGTGAACAGCAGAATGTTGGATCCTGTGAGCACTGAATCTTGAAGTTTTCCAGAGTTAAAAATGGAATAAGCACCCATTACATATCCTTTCCCATTATTTGAGACAGCATAGTCTCTTAATTAAAAAAAAAACTAAAAAAGTATACTACTTATATTTTAGCATTTTTATTTTATTTAATTATCTTTATTGAGTTTTATATTTTTCTCTGCTCCCCCTTTTCTCTTCCCTTCTCTGCATCTACACTGTCCTGTGACCACCACACTCCCAATTTACTCAGGAGATATTGTCTTTTCATACTTCCTATGTAGATACATTTATGCCTCTCAGAGGGTCCTCTTTGTTTTCTCAGTTTCCTGGGACTGTTGGTTTTCTTTGTTTTATGACTAAAAACCAATTATGAGTGAGTTTTTCCAGGTTCTGGCTCTTACGAATAATGCTGCTATGAACATATTTGAGCTTATGTTTGATGGAGGACTCTCATTGGTTAAATAAAGAAACTGCCTTGGGTTTTGATAGGGCAGGATTTAGATAGGTAGAGTAGACAGAACAGAATGCTGGGAAGAAGGGAAGTTAGTCAGTTGCCATGCCTCTCCCCTCTGAGTTGGACACAGGTTAAGATCTCTTCTGGTAACCTACACCTCGTGGTGCTACACAGATTACTAAATATGGGTTAAAGCAAGATGGAGAAGTTAGCCAATAAGAGGCTGAAACTAATGGGCCAGGCAGTGTTTAAAAGAATACAATTTGTGTGTTGTTATTTTGGGGCATAAGCTAGCTGGGTGGCGGGAATTAGCCTGCAGCTCCAACTACAGATGTTCTTGTGGTATGATTGAGTCTTTTAGAGTATATAACCAACAGTGGTATTGATGGGTCTGGAGCTGGATTGTTTCCTAATTTTCTGAGAAATCGCCATACTTATTTCTAAAGCGGCTGTACAAGTTTACACTCCTACCAGCAATACAGGAATGTTCCTTTTACCCCACATCCTCTCCAGCATAAGTTGTCATCAGAGTTTTGATCATGGCCATTATTACAGGTGTAAGATGGAATCTTAGAGTTGTTTTGATTTGTATTTCTCTGATGACTAAGGATGTTGAACATTTCCTCAAGTGTCTTTCGGCCATTTGAGATTAACAGACTACTTATAATCAGTATGTGAACATCATATATATAGACAGCATTGAATATTATAAGGTCATGCATATAAGAAAACATAAATGTTTATTGGTATGTGTACAGTGATTAATACTGAAGTACATTTCAGGGTACTTATATGTAGGATTGTAGTAGGACTCTAAGTGACCTTGGGGACATTCTAATTGATGTAGCAAGCAGTAGAAGAAAAAGAGAGCTCAGTTTCAAAAAATAAACATGTAGTTATAAGAGTGAATTAATTGAGGCTAGAGAGAAATACAGTATTTTATAACTAACTTGTGTTTAATTTATCCAAGAGTCATGTGCAAAGACACTCACAAGTGCACATGTTTGGCCCTCTACCTTTATAAGTTTGTGGAAAGGCATTGTAGACAGCAGCAAGCTTGAACCTTCATGTTCACCCATGCTGTGTTTAGGTTATCTAAAAACAATTCCAAAATAGTCATGTTAGTGTTTGGAGAAGTCTGGTGCTGACAGCTTTAAAGATTTAATTTTGATACAATTTAACAGAAAGAATAACATTTAGTTCATTTCAGTTAATCGAGTAAAGAGAACGTGATGAGGGGAAGTAATAGAAAGTCAAAATGCAGATTTGGACTGAGGAGAAGACCAGAAGGATAAAGCGCTTGCCACATGAGTCTGAGGATCTGAGTTGGGACCCTCAGTATAAAGTTTAGCAGGTGTCAGCTCACCTGTAGTCAGAATCTCTTATGCAGGAGGCAGAGACTGCAGATCTTTAGGGAGACCTAGATTAGCTTAGTTGCTGAGCTGAGGTTCAGGGAAGACCCTGCCAACGTAAATCATGTGGGGAGCAAGCTAGGAGGATGCTTGACTCTGACATTGGTCCTCTGCAAGCATAAGTGTGCATGTGCACATAGATATACATGCACAACACACACCTTTGCTAGTTTTTATGTGTTTTCACATCCATAAAAAGCAAAGGTGCCAAACCACAGTCAAGTGTGTCTTCTGTTGACTTACTTGAAAACTGAAAGAATTCCTTTCCTTTAAAGGAGACTATGTTGAAGATGTGGGTTTTCTGGAATGTGGAAAAGATAGAGCTCACTTGAAGGAAGAGTTGTAGCTATCTCATTTTCCAACAAATTTCTTCCCTTCAGACAGTAAAGACTAATGTTTAGATCATGGGATAAAAGCTGAGGCAATGAGCCCAGAGAAACTGACTGCTGCATAGCAAAAGAGAAAGGGGAAAGGCAGTGCAGAGCACTATTCATGCTAACTTCCTTCAGCATGTGTCAGGCCAGTCTTGATGTAAGTGAGCTCCCTACCTGCAGTAGTAGCCTCTGCTGAATAGCAGTCCTGCCTAGCAGCCCCTGAGTGCTGGCATCCTAACACCACGAGGTGTAAACTACAGTAGGACCAGGTTCAGGTGGGAGAAACTGGGAGAGAATAGGGAGTTTCCTCAGGGTGGATAGGAAGAGTGAATGGAAAAGAAAAGCTGAAAGAGTGAGGAATTCGAGCTGTCAGGATTCTGTACTTCAGATCCAGAGAGATAGAAGTGCTGCAGCCCCAGAGAGGCTGACGCACTGCAGCTCTAGAGAGGCTGATGTATTGTAGCTCCACAGGCTGATGCACTGTCGCTCCAGAGGCCTATTTACTGTAGCTCCAGGGAGGCTGATTCACTGTAGGTCTAGATGTCTATTCACTGCAGCTATAGAGGGGGATGCACTGAGCTCCAGAGATGCCGATTCACTGCTGCTCCCGAGGCTTATGTACTGCAGAATGAGAGAGGCTGGTGCACTGCAGCTCTAGAGTATGATTTACTGCAGCTCTAGATGCTGATGAACTTCAGCTCTAGAATGTGATGCACTGCAGCTCCACAGAAGCTGATGTACTGTAGGTCTAGAGGCTGATGCATTGCAGATCCAGAGAGGCTGATGCACTACAGCTCCAGAGAGGCAGATTCACTGCAGCTCTAAAGGCAAATGCACTGCAGCTCTAGAGGCTGATGCACTGTACTCTACAGAAGCTGATGCATTGCAGTTGTAGAGTCTGATACACTGTAGCTCTAAATCCTCATGAACTCCAGATCTAGGGGCCGATGCACTGCTCCTGAGACTCTGATGGACTGCTACTCCAGAGGCTGATTCACTGTAGCTTTAGATGCCAAGTGCTGCAGCTCCAGATGCACTGCAGATCCAGAGAGGTTAATGCATGCAGCCCCAGGAATGCTGATGCACTGCAGCTCCAGAGAGGCTGATTCACAGCCTCTCTAGAGGCTGATGCATAGCAGCTCTTCAGCCTGATGCAGTGCAGCTATAGAAACCGATGCACTGCAGCTCTAGAGTCTGATTCACTGCAGCTATAGCTGCCAATGAACTGCAGCTCTAGAGGCTGATGCACTGCATCTCTAGAGAATCTGATATTCTGTTGTTCTAGAGGCTGATGCACTGCAGCTCCAGAGAAACTGATATACTGCAGTTCTAGAGGCTGATGCACTGCTGATACAGATTTGCTGATGCACTGCTACTCCAGAAGCTGATTCACTGTAGCTCTAAATGCCAAGCATTGCAGCTCCAGACAGGCTGATGCACTACAGCTCCAGACAGGCTGATGCACTACAGCTTCAGAGAGGCTGATGCACTGCAATACTAGAGAGGCTGATGCATGCAGCTCCAGAGAGGCTGATGCACTGCAGATTCAGAGAGGCTGGTGCACTGCTGCTCTAGAGGCTGATGCAGTGCAGCTCTAGTGGCTGATGTAGTGTAGTTTTAGAGGCTGATGCACTGCAGCTTTAGAGACTGATGTACTGCAGCTTCAGAGAGGCTGATACACTGTAGCTTCAGGGATGCTGATTCACTCCAGCTCTAGAGCATGATGCACAGCAGCTCTAGAGTCTGAAGCACTGCAGCTCTAGACACTGGTGTACTGTACTACAGAAAGGTTGCTGCACTGCAGCTCCAGAGAGGCTCATGCACTCTAGCTCTAGAGGGGCTGATGCAGTGCATCTCTAGAGGCAGATGCAATGCAGATCCAGAGAGGCTGATGCACTTCAGTTCTAGAGAATGATGCTCTGTACTCTAGAGAGGCTGATGCACTGCAGCTGTGAGAAAGCATGGACACAGGACACAAGGAAAGAGAAAACAGTCATGTTCTCTTGCTTGCATATTCTCAGTATGATATTCCCAAAGGCTTCTTATTTCCCCTTTCCTCTTATAGACATAGTAGATAGGCTTTAAGAATAAATCATGGGGCACTCTGACCTAATGTGAGCCCACATGAGTCAGCCACTGGTGTTATGTGAGTCCCATCTGTGTGCAGTGATTACCATTAATGAATAAAGAAACTGCTTTGGACCTATACCACGGCAAAACCTAGGTAGGCAGGGAAATCTAGAATGAAGGCTGGGAGAAAGAAGGGCAGAGACAGAGGGAGAAGCCATGGAGCCACAGCCAGTGTAGGACATACCGAAATTTTGCTGGTAAGCCACTGCCACATAGAGATACACAGATTAATAGAAATGGGTTAAATTAATATGTAAGAGTTGGCCAATAAGAGGCTAGAGCTAATGTGCCAAGCAGTGACTTAATATAGTTCCTGTGTGATTATTTCTGGGCTAAGCTAATCAGGCAGCCAGGAACCAACAAGCGGCCTCCTCCAAACACACTGGGGCATTGGTTGAGTTCATGGGGGCATCATGTTGGTAGCTTTGAGTTCCCCTCATGGCTTCTGGTCCTTTGGTTGGTCTTCTTTAGACTATACATCCACATAATAGAAGGGACCAGGCAGGGAGAGAAAGGACATGGACTCAAAGATGTGCAGTTTGAGAACTTCCCAATATAATGGACCCTTATTCCCTAGAGCCTGAGAGGATGGTGACATCTCACATGTAACTGTGACTGCATTTCCATAGCTGGCTATGCATTAAGGAGGAGGCAGTTTTGTTAACTGTTCTCCACAAGGTCACAGATCACATTCCTGAGTGGAGGTTCAGCCTAAAAACTTTGGATCTCCAGGTAGAAGAAGAGAGCCCAGTATGCCCTTCATGTTGGACAGGAAGTAGGGCATCACTATCAAGCTACAACTCTCATTGAGAACATTGCCTTTGTCCTGAGCCCAGAAACCTTAGGAGGGCATGGAAGAGGGGGAGGGCAAAAGTCCATAGGTGACAGTGACCTCCCCCTATTACCTATTTCATGGAAGCAGGGAGTCTCAAGATACCTGAATGATGTGTCTGAATTGGCTCATTTCCCTAATCCTATAGATGACTAATTCACATCTCTGTGTAGGCCTCCCTTGGAGTAGTGGTAGTTCTCCCAAGTCAATTTGGGAAGCATGTTTGTTTGTTTGTTTGTTTGTTTGTTTGAGCAGGGGCTAGGATGTGACTTTGTACACTCTTTAGGCAAATGAGATTCCTTGTAATCACCCCACCTCCTTAAGGTGCTGGAGCAATAAGAAGCCGTCCAGGCATAAATGGTGAGCCAAATGCATGGGAGTAAAGTGGTTTACCGGGGAGAAATTATGTGTTTTGATAAAGAAAAATATGCCAGAGGAGATCCAGAAACACTGGAACAGAAGGAGAAGATGCTGGAGGGAGAAAGACGAAGAGGGGAATGAGGATGAGGAAGAGCAGGAGGAAGAGGAGGAGACTGGCAATGAAGGAGATTGTTTTCTGACAGTTAAGAGCATGTAGGAAGCAGGTATCCCACTATCCTAACTGGTGAATCTCACAGCACCCTTTGTCCTTTCTGGGATGGTCCCCTTGTGAGGAGCCCCAGTGTGTGTTGGGATTGAGCTTTCTGTACAAGGCAGCACAAGTTAGTGTATTGTTGATGTGTGTTGATTTTATTTTGGTTTTTGACTTTTGTAGTAAAGAAGAGCGGGCTGCTTTTAGTCCTGCCTGGCTGTCTGGCTAGCTTTACCCAAAATAATTACACAGAAACTGTATTCATTTAAACAATGCCTGGCCTTTTATCTCTAGCCTCTTCTTGGCTAACTTTCACATCTTAATCAACCCATTTCTAATAAATCTGTGTATCACCACGTGACTGTGGCTTTACTGGGAAAGATCCTAACCTACGTCCATCTCAGGCTGGCAATTCATGGTATATGCCTGACTCTGCTTTCTTTCTCCCAGCATTCTGTTTTGTCTACTCTGCCTATCTATAAGGTGCTGTCCTATCAAAGGCCAAGGCAGTTTCTTTATTTAACCAATGAAAGTAACACATAGACATAAAGCCCTCCTACTCCAAACTTTTCATACAGAAAATAGATTTTTGTTCCCTTAGAATCATCCATCACCTTTGGATCTTTCAGTTTTTCTGCTTCTTCTTCTGCTTTGATCCCTGATCCTTGAGGGGAGAAGGTTATGAACACATTCCATTTAGGATAGAGTGCTTCAAAGTTGCTACCAGAGATGACCACTCATACGGTCTATAGCTAATGCAAAGATTTTATTCCAGCTGACTAGGATGACACTCAGGTAATCTGGGAACCTAGGCATGGCCCCAGGTGTCCAGAACACCGGGGTTTTAAGGGCATCTTAAAACATAGATGTCTTAGCAACAAGCTTAGCAGATGCCTTTGCAGAAGTAAGCACTATGAAGCAAGCTGTTTACTGAAGCTAGGAAGCAGTTTGTTGGGGGAGGGGGTTCATACAAACAGGTAGTTTAACCACAGCTAAGTTATTTAGAACATTCCTAATGTTTGGTCCCTAGAATAGACTTTTTTAATTTCCCGTGGGATTCTCCATCACAGACATCAAATTCTATTCATACCTGAAATGGCCTCACCAAGAATACAAGATGGAGGAAACTCTTCACAGGCTTGCTCTGTCACATTTCCCACTATGACAAATCATTGACTCATCCTGTTCTAGGAGGGCATAGTTGTTTCTAAGGACCAGGAACTTAGATGAGTTGATTTTCTGGTTGAGGCAGTTGGCCAGGCACGTGAAGAGGGAGGGTTCCACCGTTAGTCTGACCAGGACAAGAACCAATGGTCCAGCTGATGCTGACAGTAATCTATAGGGATCCAGTCACCAGAGACTGATAACAATGTCCTGATCCATGTCTTCTTTCTTTACTTCCTTTGACCTTTTCTCTCTCCCTTTCTATTCCTCTTCACATTCTCTTCTCTTCTGCTTTCTTTCTTCTTTCTATCGACTGTTCTTGTCTCCTCACTTACCCTTCCACCTTCTTTTCCTCATCATCCCCAGTCCTTTCTCCTCTCCTTATTTAAAAAGCAGTTACTCATGCAAGCACTCCAGGGCACTGACAGCCCATTTCTGATGGAGGAGGGTCATCTGTCTATGTGTTATTTTCATTAGTTAATAAAGAAACTGCCTTGGCCCTTTATAGGACAGAAAATTAGGTAGGCGGAGTAGACAGAACAGAATTCTGGGAGAAAGAAGGCAGATGCTTCAGGCAGTTGCCATGCCTCCCCTCTCTGCCCAGAGCAGAGATGCTTCCTGTGATTAAGTACTTGTTTGTGCAATTCTGCACTCCCTTTGTACTCCCATTTTTGGATTTTCTTCAGATAAGATTTGACCTGGAGTTTCATTGACACAGGGTGCTTCTGTATTATTCGGTGCCCTCTCTGCATGTGTGCATCCCATTTAACTCCCAGCTGTAGAACTCACGAAGAAGATGGTGGTGGGAATGTATATCACTTCTTCCCTGCCCATTTTATCCCAGAATGATGGCGTTGCTTTTGTTCTTTCTGCTTTTGATTTTAGTGAACACCTTTCTATTTCTTAAACATTGACAGTTGATTCTTGGTGTGCCTACACCTGCAGAAAGATTGGGAAGAATCTAGTTGATAGAAATAATGATTTTTTTTCCGTTCCTGAAATGTTGAAGTGTGAAAAGAATAAGTCATTGCAAGGACATCTAGATAGTGAGGCAAATTTTTGCTGCAAAAAATCTTTTAAATGTTGCTTTCATGTTTATTTTATTTTATGTGTATGAATGCTTTGCCTGCCCACATGTATGTATGCCATGTGTGTGCATGGTCCTTATGAAAGTCAGAAGGGGTGGTATGTTCCTCTGGAAGTGGTGTTACAGAATGATGTTAGCCATTATGTGAGTGATGATCCAGCTCTTCTTGAAGAACAGCCAATACTCTTTTAAACTGCCACCTTTCCATCCCCCTACATAATTCTTTTGGCAAAAATATATCTCCAATAATGTATAGAGAATACATATCAGACAGGAACCTGTGTCTACACTTGAACATGCCAGCGAAACCAGCATTGGGGAATCTGAGGCAGTCAGTCAAGAGTACAAAGTCACCCTGGGCTAAATCCTGAGGCTCAGACTTAATACCATGCATTTAGTGTTTACCTCTACTTTAAAAATACCTTAATGGTTGTTGAGTGGAGCAACAATTGAAAAAATGATGTAATTATTTGATTTACATTGAGCTTGAACAATTGTCCCTCTTGGAATTAGTTCATGGATAATTACCTGTGATTCAAGAGGGTTTCAGAAGAAAAACACACATCGAGCCCTTCTGATACAAATATGCATGCACGCAGGTAGCACCCAAAAGTCAGGAAGAAACACTTGTGTTGTCCACAGGCTTTTGTGCCCTTTGTCATTTTCCCTTTCAGGGACATCAGGAGCTATGCTGAGGGTGATGTGATCTCTTCCTCAGCAAGGACCTTAAGAGATGCATGGGGGAATAGATGGATCTAGGACAAATTTTTCCACAGCTTAATTAAACTCTTACCTAGAATCTGCCCCCAGGCCCAAAGCCCTGTGAAAAAACCTGCTGGGTTTTCATGGTTTTGTTTACAGAGGTTTTCTGCTTTGGGCACATGGTAAGTTCTGGAGTGAAGAGAAAACTTACTTTCTCACACTGGACAGAACATCCATGTTTTTTTACCTCAGGACAGGCTCTTGTATTGGGCTTAGCAGCCTGGAAAAGATGTCTTGCTCTAGGCACAGAAACCAGAACATTCCATAGCATCAAACTGAACCCATAGGAAAATCTCTCCTTCTGTAGCTCGAGGTTGCACATGGAATTCTCCTGAGGAGTGTGCATTCCAGGGTAGGGAAGACTAGAGAGAGTATGGAGAGATGTCTGAGCTACAGAACCACACAGAACTGACCCTTCAGGACCATTAGCCTGTACAAGTTTGTCCAAAGAACACCCCAGGGACCCCCTCAGACATAGAAACACAGGAATGGTTTGATCTTGGAAATGTAGAAGCCTGTGTGTGTTAGTCACCTGTATAACAACTAGATCCCGCACACAGTTGCCCCATTATTACTAGGGAGGTGTTTTTTCCCTCTGGGTACTGGATGATGTAAGTCTCTACCTGTCCATTGCATGGTTGTTTAGGAAATGGACTGCAGGAGTATAAAACGGGTCCCCAAGCACCCATCAGCTTAAGGAAGGGCATGGAGTGTGTAATTTAAAAATTAATTTTCCTGCTGAGTGCTGTTCACTCCATCCACGTTTACAAGCATTTGCATGTAGTTTGGGTCTGGCTGAGTCCATCCCACTAACATCTCTGGACTGACTCCATTATGTAATGTTCACGGCGTACAATCACTGTGTGGGGGAGGCTGTGACGAGATGAGTTCTGTGCAGGTGGCCGTAGCAATCATGTCCAATAATGGAACGGACAGTTCTGGTTCAGGAAGGAGTCCTTGGTGTTCCCCCTCTCACAGCTTCTATGAGAGGGGTGGAGTACTAAAGTTTTCAGGAAGTTCAAGAACTTAAACAACTAGGAAATTCAATCTCTGACATTCATGTATATGAGCCCATGAAATGTGCTTTTGCAAAAATAAATGAAATGAAATGTCTAGAAGCACAAGGTTCAGGTACCACCAGCCTTGGAACAAACCTGGCCTTCAGGGCCCCTTGTTGGAGGGATCAAGTACCAGCAGCTCCTCTCTCGTCTGTGGAAGTTTCTACAATTTACTCTGCCCAGCTCCAAGACCCTCCCTTTATGTTAGTTTGAATGCCCCCCTTCAGGGGAAACATTGCCTGAAGCAGTTGTCCCCAAGTATGGCCCATGAACCAAAGGAAACCTAAACTACTACCTGATTTCCCCACAATGGCTGCTTTCAGGCCCGTGCATCCTGATGCATCTATACAGAAGTTCCAAGAAGACCCGGCCCCATGAAGTGCCAAAGCCTGGAGTAAATCTGCAGGAGGCCCTGATCCAGACAGCTGACTACAGGGAACCCACAGAAGCAGGCCTGAGAGCTGAAGCCAGCGGCGTTTGTCTCCCCCTGGAGGACTAGATGTGCTACAACAAGGCCAAGAGGGGCAAAGACAAATCTCCTGCTTGGAGCCCAGACAGCCTCAGGAGGTTTCCTGTTTTCGTCATGCTCTTCCTCCCCAGTCATGTTGCACATTACTTGAGCCACACTGTAGACAGTGAGTTCCTCAGGTACAGCATCAGAGAACAGATGCCTCTCTGCATTATTCCTTCCGCAGCCCCCATTGCAACCTGCCAGCGTGAGAATGTACTTACACATGGGTGGAACTAAATGGAGATGCTGTACCTGGGCTGGGCCTGGTTCTGAATGCACAGCGCCTTTTCCCACTTCTAGTGACTCTGAGCCCTTGGCGTCCCCTCTGAATACATGGATGGGAAGCCTGAACAGGAAGAGAAGCTGGCAGTGTTGCTGAACTCCAAAGCCTTCCTTTCCTATCTTCGTCCTGATGTAGTTCAGGGGTGAGACCATGAGAGGGTGTGCCCCATACTTTCCCATGGGTACCTCTTTTCTAGGTGTCCTTACTCCATCTCCTTGGGGAGAAGCGAGAACAGCAATGAGGGGTCATGAAGAAGGTGGAGAGGGTCGTGTTTACATCCTTTCTCATCGCGCTTTTAGAAAAGCCCCCTCCCCCAAGTTCAAGGGGTTCAGACAGAAATAGACGCCAAGGCAGAGGGGCTGAGAAGCTGAGGCAGAAATGCAGCAAATATACTGTGTCTCCATCATCATCGTAGGTGGGACGGGAGCTCTGTGCACTAGTGTTGTACTGTAGTGCAGAGAAACCTGTTTTATAAGGAGAAACAGCTTGGAGATGGTAGTGGGGACTGCCAATACTGATACACAGGTCCTTGTCCCAACAGCTTCAGTTAGAGGTCACTGTCATCCGCTAAGTTTCCTTCTGCCTTGTGTATTGTCACATGGCATTGGGCTTCCAGGGCAGCAGATCACTCTGCCCGAGTTTCCCTGGATTGTCAGTGTTCTCAGTCCCTCACTGTGACTTTCTCAGGTCTGAAGTTGGCCTGGGACATGATTTTAGGGAATCGTGTTCTCTTCCTTCTGCATCCCATTGTTCCCATAGTTTCCTTGTCACCTGCCTGTCCCTGCTTTTTCTCTTGATTAACAGAAATGAATCTTCTAAACCTTTATTGAAGCTTCAGGGCAATAAGAGAGACCAAACAGAAAAAACCTTCCAGGACAGAGTCCACCACGGAGATTGGGCAAGTGCAGAAGAAAGGAAACACAGAAAATTCCTCGGAGGCCTTTGCCGAGGAGCTTGTCCCTGCTGTTTAATCTCTGAACTCTGTGAAATTTTCCTCGTGCAGAAGAACCAGAAGATCATTCAGGCAGTTTATACATTAGAGAAGCAGATGCCAATATAAATACTACAAAGAAAATCATGGGAATTGGAAGGCATCTGATTGTAAACTGAACTTGAAAATATGAATACATTATTGGATGTGAGACAGCATTTTTATGTGTAGCCACATGGTGGTGTGCACGGATGCACATTGTTGGTGTGAGTTCCTGTATGTGTATGTTTCATGGATGTGGAGAGGACAGGGTAGATTTTAGTGTCATTCTTCAGGTGCAATCCACATTTAAAAATGTTTTATTGAAAATAGATTCTTCTCTCATACAATACATCCTGACCACAGATTCTCCTTCCTCCACTCCCTAACTCTTCCACCTCCCATCTGCCCCAGATTTCCTCTGTTCCATTTCCTCTTCAGAGAAGAGCAGGCCTATAGAGAGAGCAGCCAAACAGGATAAAATAAGATATAATAACTCTAGGCAAAAGCCGTCATACAAATGATGGACAAGATAACCCAACAGGAGGAAAACATTCACAAAAGCAGGTCAAAGAGTCTTCCACTCTTAGGAGCCCCTCAAGAACACCAAGCTAACAGCCACAACATTCACACAGAGGACCTAGTACAGAGCCTTGCAGGTCCTATGCTTGCTGTTTTGTTCTCCATGAGCCCATGTGAGCTATGCTTAGTTGATTCAATGGGCCATGTTCTCCTGGTGTCGTCCATCTTATCTGAGAGTCCACATTCTTTTCTGACAGGGTTTCTTACAGGCCTGCTAAGGTGTTTCCTTCTCAGCTTTCTGTGTGATTTTTAAAACATAGCTTTACCTCTGTGTTTAATTCTCCCCATGCATAAGAAGAGAGGATGAAGGCATCATTCTCATGCCTGGCTACATGATACTAGTCAGGGCTTCAGTTACGCTTGCTGCTCCATCCCGTAATAAGCCTTGGCAATTTGACAAGGCTGGCCTTTACCCATTCACTGGATATACACTTATAGCTCTCAAGCACAAGCACAACTACCCGTACAGACAGAGGCTAATTTGTGAGCCTTCTATGTGTTTTACTTCTGGAAAGATCAGATGCAGGTGCCAGCAAATAGGTCTACACACATCTGTCCATCATAATCATTACCCTGCCTCTGTTGACCACTCACCTGCCTTTGGGGATCAAGTGCTGTCTCTTGGTTCTAGTTACTCTAAAATCCAGGTAGATTCATTGCTTTTGACTTATTCTCTTAAGACCCCTGACTTCTACTGGGTAGTGTGAACTGTGTGCAAGATCCATGTTGGTGCTCTTCATTTATGCTGGTTCGCAAGTTTGCTTTCTGCAGTATTCCAGAAGAACGATCATCTGGGTCTTCCCTGAATGCAGATATCTGTTATAGAATAGACTGATGCTAGCACTCCAATTTCCCTCCACCATTGATTCCCTTTATCAACATGGAGTAAGCCATGCTCATTCACAATGGCCATCTCCTTACACTTGTTCCTAAATCAATAAAATAAAAACCAGCACATTCTTTTAAGTATTTGTTTCTTTTATGGGTATGAGTGTTTTGCCTGCATGTAGGTGTGTGTGCCAGGTGTCTGCCTTGTGTCTGTGGAGATCAGAAGAGGGCATCAAATCCCTTGGGCCTAGAGCTTAACTGGAGCTATAGATCTCTCTAAATTGCCATGTGTGTGGTGGGAATGAGCCTGTGTCCTCTGCAAGAGCAGTAAGTGCCATTAACCACTGAGCCATCTCTCCAGTTCATACTATCATTTAAAAAGATGTGCAAACTGTGACATGAAATCCAGGACTTTTGCTCAAGGGATCATTGATGATTGAGGGAAGTATGGAAGTCACAAATATTGTAAGAGATAAGAAAGATGTTATAATTTATTAAAGTGTAGACATGCAACTGTTCATTGCAATGGGTTATTTGTCTGGTCTGAGGCCTCTTGTTTGTGCTCTACCATAGATGATGGGACCTCCCTGGGACTCCTTTTGGATATCCTGTCATTGTCCTGTGTTGTGGAGATCCTGCAGCTTTGGGATCTGCAGGTCTGACACCTTTAAACGCTCCAGCAGATCTCTTCAAATTATTCTCTTCACATACTCGCCCCAGGGTCATCATGCACACCTAGTAGGATTTTGTCCTCCTGAGAAGAGATCCAGGACCTGATTGATGACAGACCGGGACTTACTGACAGCTGTTACCTGCTGTTTCCACCTTAAAGCACAGACATCCTCTTTTGAAGGTTGTCCCTATTATTTTTTATAAAGAGGCCAGAAATACAGTCTAGATAAATGATAGCCTCTTCAACAAATGGTGTTGGTCAAATTGGATGTCTGCATGTAGGGAAATCAAAACAGGAAATCCTTGGTCCACAGCAGTTGTAGATGACTACTAGGTACCTGCAGAAGTGAGGCACTTTGGGGGAACACAGGGCCTACCTGGTGATGGGGGAGATGAAGGGCAGATCCAGCAAGGGAGGACTATCACTGAGGCTACTACCACAGCTGATGCTGCCCTACTTGCCTACCCAGGCTGCTTTGATATTTGATAACCAGGTCCCTCCCTGGTTACTGGATTCCATTTTACAGGGATCTGAATATTGTTAAGATATTAATAATAATGGAATATTATTTTATGCTGGTCTACTTTACTAATGAGCTGGCTTTGGAGTTATCATATGGCTCTTGACCTAAGCATGCTTAAAAAACGAACAAACATTCCTCTTCATCAGGTGTTAGATGATCCACCTGATTTTATGACACTGGAAGGAAGGCAAAGCAGAACAGTCAAGAAACTGAGCTATTGGCTTAATTTAACTCTCTAAGATTCTGCAACTGCAAGAAATATATGTAACAATTAGACCCTGCCTACATGCAGTAGAATACATTGTAATCTTGTGGTTTGATTCCATAAGCTCTGTCCAGGGACTACATCTAGGGAGTGCTCTCAGTTGTAGTCCTGGGGTCATGAGCATACAGCACTAGTATTTATTTGATAAAGCCTCTTCTTGTTAAATTTATTCATGGTCATGGTTAATCTCTGAATGATCCCACACCCACAATATTTTCTTCAATATTAACATGCTAGCTTCCATTTTACTTATTATATTTTCTTTTATTATTACTCTGTAGAAGCCTGCATGTTTGTATACATTATACATATAATATATATGTAATTGTTTATTCTTTGGGAACTTCACTACATGCATACCAATTCTGTTAATTTCCCAGTCCATCTATATTCTCCCTTTACTTATGTGGTTTCACTCCAGGAAAAGGTAAATAAAAAAATACCAAACCAACCAAACAAACAGAACACCCACTTCACGCCCCTGTCTTTCCTGCCAAACCAATTATTTTAGTGGCCTTGGAAGCCACTGTGTGACATGCAGTAAACCTTTTTGTCCATTCAGACCCACCTGAAAACGTTCATTGTGATGAGTCATTGGTCTGGTTAAAGGTCTCTGGTATCTGGACCCTTATTGAAACTCCTCTCCAATATCCTGGAGCTGCCCCACATTGTGGAGATCCTGCAGAACCAGTCCCTTCACATGTGCCAGCAGGTCCTAGATGGGCAGATGCTAGGGTGGGCAACTCAAAGCCCTGATTTTGCCCTGTGTGGTAGGTGTCCTGGTCAGTCCTGGATCCTGGAGCCCCTCCCTCAGGTGATGGGTGGAGCCAGCTCTCCTACACCCATTCCATCAGGGTCAGCTGTTTCATGCCTGTGTTGAGGGGTGGGGCCATCTCTCCTGAGTGCAGGGACCAGTCCTCCATGCCTGGGCCACTGGGGCCAGCTTGCCTGTGTGTGTCAGGGTCAGCGCTCTTGCTACAGAGTCTAGCAAGGTTCAGGGACACTTTTCCAGGGCTAGTGAAGGGCAGGACTGTCTAAGCACAGCCCTTGGCTTTCAATATGCATGCCCTTTTATGGTAACATAGACCACAGACATCAACACAGACCCCAGCTGCAGCAGTACCACACATCCAGACATGGCCTTCCTTCTGCATCGTCTCTGGATCAGATGTCACCATGGCACTTGTGGCAGCTCAGGTCATCCAGATCAATATTGCCCCAGCAGCAGCATGGCTCTCAGACCCCAACATGGTTTGAGGTACCTAACTAGACCCTAGGCATCTGCATGACTCTGGGTGGCAACAGATGCCATGAGCATTGACTCAGACCCTGGCTGCTGTAGCACCATGGGCCCAGAGATAGCCCTAGGCTGCAGCTTAGGCCCTGACATCACCAGAGCTCCAGGTGGTGGCACAGGTCACTCAGATCAGTCGCTGGTGGTGGCTTCACTCTGGGAAACCAGCATGGCCTCAGGTGGCAGACCAGACCCCAGACAACTTCATAGACTTTGGTGGTAACAGGAGCCATGGACATCAACTCAGACCCTGCCTGCCATAGGGACACGGACTCACACATGGCCCTCAGCAGCTACTTGGGCCTGTATGACACCAAGGCTCTGGGTGGCAGCACAGGTTACTCAGATCAGCATGGCTCTGGACGCTTGCACACCAACAAGGTCTCAGATTGCAGCCTAGGCCCTGAGCATTCATGTGGCCTTTGGTGGCAACCCAGGACATGGACTTCAACACAGACCCTGGCTGCAGTTCTGACATGGACCCAGGATGGTCCTTGGCACCAGCCACACATGGACGCCACCAAGACCCAAGGTGGTAGCACAGGTACTCAGATTGGCATGGTTCCAGCAGCAGCAATGACCCAGGAACACCAACATGGCCCCAGGTGGTAGCCCAGATGCCAGGCATATACATGGCCTTCAGTGGTAGCAGGAGCCATGGACATCAACACAGAGACCTTGGCCACTCTCTCAGACATGGCCTTTAGCAGCATCTCAGTCTATGATGTCACAATGATACTGGTGACACCACATGCCACTAAGATCAGTAAGCACCCGAAGTGGCATGGTCCTCCAACAGGTGACAACCTAGACACAGGGCATCCTGTGGCCTTTGATGATGGCAAAACCCATGCATATCAACACAGACCCGGCCCGCAGTAGGACCATGGACCCACAGACCCTTGGTAGCAGCCCGGCCGGGTCTGGGTACCACCAATGCCCTGGGTGGTTAGCAGGCCCCCCACAGCAACCTGCTCCTCACCACCTTTTCTCCTTCTGTTCTGCCTCGTTCTACAGCACATGAACCGTTCTGATTCATTCCCTCCAATTTCTCCACCACACATTTGCTCATCACAGTGACTGGCTCCTGCCCATGAATGTCTTCAGCTGGTCTTAGTGGTCTTGGCCGGCCTGTGGGCAGCTTCCACCCACCTGAGCTGTTTTCAAAGAGGGGCAGCAAGGGGAATGTATCCAGATTGGAGGGTAAGTGGGGAGAACCTGGGAGGAGAAGGGGGAAGGGAAACCATAATCAGGATATGATAAAATATCTATTTTCATTGAAAGGAAAACAAGAATTGTTACGATCTCCCAAATAAAAAGTATTCGTCACCATCAATATTGTCTGTGCTACCTTCTCTTTAGATTTCTTGTTTGCAGAATTACATCTGAATCTCTTGCTCAGAGGATCAAGTGAGTCTGAATCAAGAAGGCTTATGTGACCCACTGTCTCCCAATTACCATGTACTGTGGATATTCATCCATGCAATCAACACTCATGACTTAGAAATGCTACCCCATGAAACTAGACTTTGTCATTCTGTTTAAATGGAATTTCCTGAAAAGTGTATATTATATCCTACAAAACTCCAGAAAGCATGTGGAGGTTACGTTTTTATTCTTTTTTCCCTCATTTTTATTAAAAATTTCCATCTCCTCCCCTCCTCCTCCGCCTTCCCTCCCCTCCCTTCCACCCATACCCCTACTCCCTCCCTCTCCAGGCCAAAGAGCCATAAGGGTTCCCTTCACTATGTTAAGTCCAAGGTCCTCCCAACTCCCCCCAGGTCCAGGAAGGTGAGCAACCAAACTGACAAGGCTCACACAGAGCCCATCCATGCCATAGAGTCCAAGCCCATTGCCATTGTCCTTGGTTTCTCAGTCCTCCTCCACTGGCAGCCACATTCAGAGTCTGGTTTGGTTGCATGTTCCATCAGTCTCATTCCAACTGGACTTGGTGATCTCCCGTTAGTTCTGTCCCACCGTCTCAGTGGGTGAACGTTCCCCTCACGGTCCTGACTTTCTTTCTCATGTTCTCCCTCCTTCTGCTCCACATCAGGACCTTGGGAACTCAGTCCGGTGCTCCAATGTGGGGCTCTGTCTCTATCTCCATCCATCGCCAGGTAAGGTTCTATGGTGATATGCAAGATATTCATGAGTATGGCTATAGGATCTGGCCTTTTCCAGCTCCCTTTCCTCAGCTGGCCAAGGAACTAGCTGGGGGCGTCTCCCTGGATGCCTGGGAACCCCTCTAGAGTCAAGTCTCTTGCCAACCCCAAAATGGCTCCCTTAATTAAGATATATGCTTCCCTGCTCCTATATCCACCCTTCCTATATCCCAACCATCCTATTCACCCAAGCTCTCCCCATCCTCCCCTTCACGCTTTTCTCTCCCCATCTCCCCTTGCCCCAGCCCAGCCCACCCCCAAGTTCCCAATTTTTGCCTGGCAATCTTGTCTACTTCCAATAACCAGGAGGATAACTATATGTTTTTCTTTGGGTTTACCTTCTTATTATCTTCTCAAAGATCACAAATTAAAGGCTTGATGTCCTTTAATTATGGCTAGAAACTGATTTTTGAGTGAGTACATCCCATGTTCATCTTTTTGGGTCTGGGTTGCCTCACTCAGAATAGTGTTTTCTATTTCCATCCATTTGCATGCAAAATTCAAGATGTCATTGTTTTTTACGGCTGAGTAGTAGTCTAATATGTATATATTCCATACTTTCTTCATCCATTCTTCCACTGAAGGGCATCTAGGTTGTTTCCAGGTTCTGGCTATTACAAATAATGCTGCTCTGAACATAGATGAACAAATGCTTTTAAAGTATGATTGGGCATCTCTTGGGTAAATTCCCAAGAGTGGGATTGCTGGGTCCTGGGGTAGGTGGATCCCAAATTTCCTGAGAAACCTCCACACTGCTTTCCAAAGCGGTTGCACAAGTTTGCATTCCCACCAGAAATGGATGAGTATACCCCTTACTCCACAACCTCTCCAGCAAAGGCTATCATTGGTGTTTTTGATTTTAGCCAATCTGACAGGTGTAAGATGGTATCTCAAAGTTGTTTTGATTTGCATTTCCCTGATAGCTAATGAGGTTGAACATGAGCTTAAGTGTCTTTTGGCCATTTGGATTTCTGTTGAGAATTCTCTGTTCAGTTCAGAGCCCCATTTTTTAAATGGGTTAATTAGCATTTTAAAGTCTAGGCTCTTGATTTCTTCATATATTTTAGAGATCAGACCTTTGTCAGTTGCAGGGTTGGTGAAGATCTTTTCCCAGTCAGTAGGCTGCCTCTGTGTCTTAGTGACAATGTTCTTTGCTTTACAGAAGCTGCTCAGCTTTAGGAGGTCCCATTTATTCAATGATGCCCTTAATGTCTGTGCTGCTGGGGTTATACATAGGAAATGGTCTTCTGTGCCCATTTGTTGTAGAGTACTTCCCACTTTCTCCTCTATCAAGCTCAGTGTGTTCAGATTAATATTGAGGTCTTTAATACATTTGGACTTGAGTTTTGTGCATGGTGATAGATATGGATCTACTTCTATTCTTCTACAGGTTGACATCTAGTTAAGCCAGCACCATTTGTTGAAGATGCCCTCCTTCTTCCATTGTGTATTTTTGGCTCCTTTATCAAAAGTCAGGTGTTGTAGGGTTTGTGGGTTAAGATCCGGGTCTTCTATTCGATTCCATTGGTCGACTTCTCTGTTTTTATGCCAGTACCAAGCCATTTTCAATACTGTAGCTCTGTAATAGAGTTTGAAGTCAGGGATGGTAATGCCTCCAGAAGTTCCTTTATGGTTTAAGATTGTTTTGGCTATCCTGGGTTTCTTGTTTTTCCATATAAAGTTGATTATTGTCCTCTCAATCTCTGTGAAGAATTTTGTTGGGACCTTGATGGGGATTGCACTGAATCTGTAGATTGCTTTTGGTAGAATTGCCATTTTTACTATGTTGATCCTCCCAATCCAAGAGCAAGGGAGATCCTTCCATTTTCTGGTATCCTCTTCAATTTCTTTCTTCATAGACTTAAAGGATCAAATAGATCCTTCACTTCCTTGGTTAGAGTTACCCCAAGATATTTTATGCTATTTGTGGCTATCGTGAAAGGTAATACTTCTCTGATTTCCCTCTCTGCTTCCTTATCCTTTGTGTATAGGAGGGCAACTGATTTTTTGGAGTTGATTTTGTATCCTGCCACGTTCCTGAAGGAGTTTATCAGCTGTAGGAGTTCTTTGGTGGAGTTTTTGGGATCGCTTATGTACACTATCATATCATCTGCAAATAACAAAAGTTTAACCTCTTCCTTTCCAATTCGGTCCCCTTATGTTGTCTTATTGCTATTGCTAGAACTTCAAGCACCATATTGAAGAGATAAGGAGAGAGTGGACAGCCTTGTCATGTTCCTGAATTTAGTGGGATGGCCTTCAGTTCTCTCCATTTAATTTGATGTTAGTTGTCGGCTTGCTGTAAATAGCCTTTATTATATTTAGGAATGACTCTTGTACCCCTAATCTCTCCAAGACCTTTATCATAAAGGGGTGCTGAATTTTGTCAAATGCTTTTTCAGCATCTAATGAGATGATCATATGTTTTTTTTTCTTCAGTTTATTTATATGATGGATTACATTGATAGATTTTCGCATGTTGAACCAACCCTGCATCTCTTGGATCAAGCCTACTTGATCGTAGTGGATAATTTTTCTAATGTGTTCTTGGATTCAGTTTGCCAGTATTTTTTTTTTGTTATATGTAATTTTTTTTCCAGTTTTTTATTTTTTATTAAAAGTTGCCATCTCCTCCCCTCCTCCTCCCCCTTCCCTCCCCTCCCCTCCACCCACACCCCCACTCCCTCCCTCTTGAGGCCAAACAGCCATCAGGGTTCTCTACACTATGTTGAGTCCAAGGTCCTCCCAACTCCCCCCAGGTCCAGGAAGGTGAGCAACCAAACTGACAAGGCTCACACAGAGCCCGTCCATGTCGTAGAGACCAAGCCCATCGCCATTGTCCTTGGCTCCTCGGTCAGCCTCCACCATCAGCCACCCTCAGAGAGTCCGATTTGGTCGCATGTTCCATCAGTCCCATTCCAAGTGGACTTGGTGGCCTCCCATTAATTCTGTCCTGCCGTCTCAGTGGGTGAACGCATCCCTCATGGTTCTGACTTTCTTTCTCATGATCTCTCTCCATCCTCTCCTCATCAGAACTTTGGGAGCTCAGTCCGGTGTTCCAATGTGGGGCTCTGTCTCTATCTCCATCCATCGCCAGGTGAAGGTTAAGGCTCACAGTGAGCCCGTCCATGCTGTAGAGTTCACATTCATTGCCGTTGTCCTTGGTTTCTCAGTCCTTCTCCACCGTCAGCCACATTCAGAGAGCCCGGTTTGGTCCCCTGTTCCATCAGTTCCATTCCAACTGGACTTGGTGGTCTCCCGTTAGATCTGTCCCACCGTCTCAATGGGTAAACGCACTCCTCACGGTCCTGACTTCCATGCTCATGATCTCCCTCCTTTTGCTCCTCATCGGGACCTTGGGAGCTCAGTCCGGTGCTCCTATGTGGGGCTCTGTCATTTTCTCCATCCAATGCCACGTGAAGGTTCTATGGTGATATGCAAGATATTCATGAGTATGGCAATAGGATCTGGATATTTCTGGCACCCTCTCCTCAGCTGCCCAAGGACCTAGCTGGGGGTGTCTTCCTGGACACCTGGGAACCCCTCTAGAATCAAGCCTGTGCCAACCCTAGAATGGCTCCCTTAAGTAAGATATATAATTCCTTGTTCCCATATCCACCCTTCCTATATCCCAACCATCCTATTCCCCCAAGCTCTTCCCATCCTCCACTTCACACTTTTCTTGCCCCATCCCCCTTCCCCCCATCCCACCCCACCCCTATGTTCCCATTTTTTGTCCGGCAATCTTGTCTACTTCCAGTATCCAGGAGGATAACTATATGTTTTTCTTTGGGTTCACCTTCTTAGCTTCTCTAGGATTTTTACGAATTATAGGCTCGATGTCCTTTATTTATGGCTAGAACCCAATTATGAGTGAGTACATCCCATGTTCATCTTTTTGGGCCTGGGTTACCTCACTCAGGATGGTGTTTTCTATTTCCCTCCATTTGCATGCAAAATTCAAGATGTCATTGTTTTTTACCGCTGAGTAGTATTCTAGCATGTATATATTCCACACTTTCTTCAACCATTCTTCCACTGAAGGGCATCTAGGTTGTTTCCAGGTTCTGGCTATTACAAATAATGCTGCTATAAACATACTTGAACAGATGCTTTTGTAATATGATTGGGCATCTCTTGGGTAAATTCCCAAGAGTGGGATTGCTGGGTCCTGGGGTAGGTGGATCCCAAATTTCCTGAGAAACCTCCACACTGCTTTCCAAAGTGGTTGCACAAGTTTGCATTCCCACCAGCAATGGATGAGTGTACCCCTTACTCCACATCCTCTCCAGGAAAGGCTATCATTGGTGTTTTTGATTTTAGCCATTCTGACAGGTGTAAGATGGTATCTTAACGTTGTTTTGATTTGCATTTCCCTGATTGCTAAGGAGGTTGAGCATGCCCTTAAGTGTCTTTTGGCCATTTGAACTTCTTCTGTTGAGAATTCTCTGTTGAGTTCAGTGCCCCATTTTTTAAGTGGGTTCATTAGCATTTTAAAGTCTAGTCTCTTGAGTTCCTTATATATTTTGGAGATCAGACCTTTGTCTGTTGTGGGGTTGGTGAAGATCTTTTCCCAGTCAGTAGGCTGCCTTTTTGTCTTAGTGACAGTGTCCTTTGCTTTACAGAAGCTGCTCAGCTTCAGGAGGTCCCATTTATTCAATGTTGCCCTTAATATCTGTGCTGCTGGGGCTATACATAGGAAGCGGTCTCCTGTGCCCAAATGTTGTAGAGTACTTCCCACTTTCTCCTCTAACAGGTTCAGTGTGTTCAGATTGATATTGAGGTCTTTAATTCATTTGGACTTGAGTTTTGTGCATGGTGATAGACACGGATCTACTTTCATTCTTCTACAGGTTGACATTCAGTTATGCCAGCACCATTTGTTGAAGGTGCTTTCTTTCTTCCATTGTGTGCTTTTAGCTCCTTTATCAAAAATCAGGTGTTCATAGGTTTGTGGGTTAAGATCTGGGTCTTCTATTCAATTCCATTGGTCGACTTCTCTATTTTTATGCCAATACCAAGCTGTTTTCAATACTGTAGCTCTGTAATAGAGTTTGAAGTCAGGGATGGTAATGCCTCCAGAAGTTCCTTTATTGTATAAGATTGTTTTGGCTATCCTGGGTTTCTTGTTCTTCCATATAAAGTTGATTATTGTCCTCTCAAGATCTGTGAAGAATTTTGATGGGATCTTTAAGGGGATTGCATTGAATCTATAGATTGCCTTTGATAGTATTGCCATTTTTGCTATGTTGATCCTCCCAATCCAAGAGTAAGGGAGATCCTTCCATTTTCTGGTATCCTCTTCAATTTCTTTCTTCAAAGACTTAAAGTTCTTGTCAAATAGGTCTTTCACTTCCTTGGTTAGAGTTACCCCAAGATATTTTATGCTATTTGTGGCTATTGTGAAAGGTGAAGCTTCTCTGATTTCTTTCTCTGCTTCCTTATCCTTTGTATATAGGAGGGCGACTGATTTTTTGGAGTTGATCTTGTAACCTGCCATGATACTAAAGGAGTATATCAGCTGTAGGAGTTCTTTGGTGGAGTTTTCCGGGTCGCTTATGTACACTATCATATCATCTGCAAATAATGAAAGTTTAACTTCTTCCTTTCCAATTCGAATCCCCTTTATCCCCTTGTTTTGTCTTATTGCTATTGCTAGAACTTCAAGTACTATATTGAAGAGATAAGGAGAGAGTGGACAGCCTTGTCGCGTTCCTGAATTTAGTGGGATGGCCTTGAGTTTCTCTCCATTTAATTTGATGTTAGCTGTCGGCTTGCTGTAAATAGCCTTTATTATATTTAGGAATGACCCCTGTATCCCTAATCTCTCCAAGAACTTTATCATAAAGGGGTGCTGAATTTTGTCAAATGCTTTTTCTGCATCTAATGAGATGATCATATGGTTTTTATCCTTCAGTTTATTTATATGATGGATTACATTGATAGATTTTCGTATGTTGAACCAGCCCTGCATCTCTGGGATGAAGCCTACTTGATCATAGTGGATAATTTTTCTAATGTGTTTTTGGATTCTGTTTGCCAGTATTTTATTGAGAATTTTTGCATCGATGTTCATGAGTGAGATTGGCCTGTAATTCTCTTTCTTGGTTAAGTCTTTGTGTGGTTTAGGTATCAGGGTAATTGTAGCTTCATAAAATGAATTTGGCAATGACTCTTCTGTTTCTATATTATGAAATACCTTAAGGAGTATAGGTATTAGGTCTTCTTGGAAGTTCTGGTAGAATTCTGCATTGAACCCATCAGGTCCTGGGCTCTTTTTGGTAGGGAGGTTTCTGATAACAGTTTCCAATTCTTCGCGACTAACAGGACTATTTAGAGCATTTACCTGGTCCTGGTTTAACTTTGGTATATGGTACTTATCTAAAAAAGTGTCCATTTCTTTTACATTTTCCAATTTTGTGGCATACGGGCTGTTGTAGTAAGATCTAATGATTCTTTGGATTTCCTCTGTGTCTGTGGTTATGTCCCCTTTTTCATTTCTGATCTTATTAATTTGTGTGTTCTCTCTCTGCCGTTTGATTAGTTTGGCTAGGGGTTTGTCAATCTTGTTGATTTTCTCCAAGAACCAGCTTCTTGTTTCATTGATTCTTTGGATTGTTTTCTGTGTTTCTATTTTGTTGATTTCTGCCCTCAGTTTGATAATTTCCAGTCTTCTACTCCTCCTAGGTGAGTCTGCTTCTTTCTTTTCTAAAGCTTTCAGGTGTGCTGTTAAGTCTCCAATGTGTGCTTTCTCCATTTTTTTAAAGTGGGCACTTAGTGCTATGAATTTTCCTCTTAGCACTGCTTTCATAGTGTCCCATAAGTTTGAGTATGTTGTGTCTTTATTTTCATTAAATTCAAGAAAGACTTTAATTTCTTTCTTTATTTCTTCCTTGACCCAGCTGTGGTTCAGTAGTTGACTGTTCAGTTTCCATGAGTTTGTAGGCTTTCTGGGGGTAGCATTGTTGTTGAATTCTAATTTTAATCCATGGTGATCCGATAAGATGCAGGTGGTTACTAATATGTTTTTGTAACTGTGGAAGTTTGCTTTGTTACCGAGTATGTGGTCAATTTTCGAAAAGGTTCCATGAGCCGCAGAGAAGAAGGTATATTCTTTCCTGTTTGGGTGGAACGTTCTATAGATGTCTGTTAAGTCCATTTGGTTCATTACCTCTATTAAGTCTCTTAATTCTCTGTTAGGTTTCTGTCGAATTGACCTGTCCATTGGTGAAAGAGGAGTGTTGAAGTCTCCCACTATCAGTGTGTTTGGTTTGATGGCTGTCTTGAGTTCTAGTAATGTTTCTTTTATATAAGTGGGTGCTTTTGTATTAGGGGCATAGATATTCAGGATTGAGACTTCATTCTGATAAATTTTTCCTGTAATGAGTATAAAGTGTCCCTTTCCATCTCTTCTGATTGATTTTAGTTTGAAGTCAACTTTGTTAGAAATTAGTATGGCCACACCGGCTTGTTTCTTAGGTCCATTTGCTTGATAAACCTTTTCCCAACCCTTTACTCTGAGTAGATGTCTGTCTTTGTGGTTGAGGTGTGTTTCTTGTAAACAGCAGAATGTTGGATCCTGTTTTCGTATCCAATCTCTTAGCCTGTGCCTTTTTATAGGTGAATTGAGTCCATTGATATTAGGTGATATTAATGACCAGTGGATGTTAACTCCGGTTGTCATTTTTTATTTGGTAGTAGAGATTGTGTGTTTCCTTTTTTGCGATGTGCTGGTGAAGGGTCGCTAGATGTCTGAGTTATTTTGGGCAATGCTGGACTCCTTTGTTTGTGAATTTCCTTCTATTACTTTCTGTAAGGCTGGATTTGTGGCTATGTATTGTTTAAATTTGTTTTTATCCTGGAATATTTTGTTTTCTCCATTTATAGTGAATGAAAGCTTGGCTGGGTATAGTAATCTGGGCTTGCATCCATGGTCTCTTAGTTTCTGCAAAACATCTATCCAGGACCTTCTGGCTTTCATGGTTTCCATAGAGAAGTCAGGTGTTAGTCTGATAGGTTTACCTTTATATGTTACTTGACCTTTTTCCTTTGCAGCTCTTAATATTCTTTCCTTATTCTGTATGTTTTGTGTTTTGATTATAATATGGCGAGGGGATGTTTTTTTTTTTTGATCCAGTCTATTTGGTGTTCTGTAAGCTTCTTGAACCTTAATAGGAATATCTTTTTTTAGGTTTGGGAAGTTTTCTTCTATAATTTTATTAAATATATTTTCTGAACCATTGAGCTGTATTTCTTCTCCTTCTTCTATGCCTATTATTCTTAGGTTTGGTCTTTTTATTGTGTCCCAGATTTCCTGAATGTTTTGTGATGAGGATTTGTTGGATTTGCTGTTTTCTTTGATCAGTGCATTTATTTTCTCTATAGTATCTTCAGAATCTGAGATTCTTTCTTCTATCTTTTGTATTCTGTTGGTTATGTTTGTTTCTGTAGTCTCTGTTCGTTTACATAGATTTTCCAAATCCAGTTGGCCCTCGGGTTGTGTTTTCTTCCTTGCCTCCATTTCAGTTTTCAAGTCTTGCACTGTTTCCATTATCTGTTTGATTGTTTTTTCTTGGTTTCCTAGGATTTCGTTTACGGATTTACTCAATTCTTCAAACTTTTTGTTATTCTTCTCGTCCATTTCCTTAAGGGAGTTTTTCACCTCCTGTTTAAGGGACTCTATTACTTTCATAAAGTCAATTTTTTCTACTTCTTCTTGATTAGTGTGTTCAAGTCCTCCTGTTATAAGTTCGCTGGGTTCTGGTGCTTTCATGTTGTTTTTCAAATTGTTGGAGGAATTCTTGCATTGGCGCCTGCCCATTTGTTCCTCTGAATATTCCCCTTTGGGTCTTCTTTTAGAAGTTCAATTCACCCCAATGAATTAAATTCACTCACCCCAATGAATGATGGATCCTCTGGCAGACTGTCAGGTCTCCTTGCAGGCCAAACAGCTCACTGACAAAGGGCCTATCTAGCTGCAGGCAGTCTAATGAAGGAGGGGACCTCCCACCGGCCTGGGTGAACTCAATTCCAGGTCCCCAGCGCCCAAACAGGCTGAGCTGTGGGATTTTGTGGCCCCAAAGACGGGAGGATGAGGCGGGAGGAGGGGGGGAGGATTCTGGGTGCAAGCTGGGAAGGGACAGGAAGAGAGAGGCAGTATCTGGGGAGAATAACCCCTGCAGGAAGAGCAGGAAGTGTGCTGGTGGCAGGGGGAGTTGTGGAGTGTCGGTGGTCCCTCTCTCCGGGCAGCTGCCGCGGTTCGGGCACTCACTCCTCACTCACCCCAAAGAATGATGGATCCTCTGGCAGACTGTCAGGTCCCCTTGCAGGCCAAGCAGCTCTCAGACAAAGGCCTACCTTGCCCCAGGCAGTCAAATGAAGGAGGGGACCTCCCACCGGCCTGGGTGAACTCAATTCCAGGTCCCCAGAGCCCAAACAGGCAGAGCTGTGGGATTTTGTGGCCCCAAAGACGGGAGGATGAGGCAGGGGGAGGGGGGGAGGATTCTGGGTGCAAGCTGGGAAGGGACAGGAAGAGAGAGGCAGTATCCGGGGAGAATAACCCCTGCAGGAAGAGCAGGAAGTATGCGGGTGGCGGGGGGAGTTGTGGAATGTCGGTGGTCCCTCTCCGGGCAGCTGCCGCGGTTCGGGCACTCACTCCTCACTCACCCCAAAGAATGATCAGTTTGCCAGTATTTTATTGAGAATTTTTGTGTCTATGTTCATGAGTGAGATTGGTCTGTAATTCTCTTTCTTGGTTAAGTCTTTGTGTGGTTTAGTTATCAGGGTAACTGTAGCTTCATAAAAGGAATTTGGCAATGACTCTTCTGTTTCTATATTATGAAATACCTTAAGGAGTATAGGTATCAGGTCTTCTTGGAAGTTCTGGTAGAATTCTGCATTGAACCCATCAGGTCCTGGGCTCTTTTTGGTAGGGAGGTTTTTGATAACAGTTTCTAACTCTTCGCGACTAACAGGAGTATTTAGGTTGTTCACCTTGTCCTGGTTTAACTTTGGTATATGGTACTTATCTAAAAAACTGTCCATTTCTTTTACATTTTCCAATTTTGTGGCATACAGGCTTTTGTGGTAAGATCTAATGATTCTCTGAATTTCCTCTGTGTCTGTGGTTATGTCCCCCTTTTCATTTCTGATCTTATTAATTTGCTTGTTCTCTCTCTGCCGTTTGATTAGTTTGGCTAGCAGCTTGTCAATCTTGTTGATTTTCTCCAAGAACCAGCTTTTTGTTTCATTGATTCTTTGGATTGCCTGACTGATTTTCACATCGTTCCTGTGAGAAATCACATTTCCTTCACCGTACCCTAAGGGAGGTCATTACCTATTTGAGAATGAATATTTGTAAATGTTATCCCTCATATATTACATGGAAATAAATATATTTGTTCCAGTGAGTATTAGTGTCCTGAGCACTGAGACAAAATCTACAATGTGAGTGACCAGAGTCTCTCACAGTCAGGACAGGAAAGGTACTACAAAGAAATCATGAGGAAGTTTAGATAGAGATGGTTGAGAAGTCAAAGCCCTTACAGAAATGAAGAAGTAGGAATCAGGAAATTACCAGAAAACAAACACAAGAGTGGTTAGGAAAAAAGGTTAACTTCTTTCTGCACCCTCCCAAAACTCCTACTGGTACCATCATATTCAATTCTCTGATCAAGCCAGACAGAAGGTAGACTCAGTTCTTCCATCTTTCTCTTTTCATTTTAACATGAACTCTTAAAAAGTCCCATCCTGAGCTGTTCGTGTTGCTGTCCCCAGGTATCGATACTGTTCACTGAGACTCAAGTAAACATGTTGGTATCCATGGTTACTCCATTCACCTGCTGCACTCCTCTAGGTTCCTGTAATCACACTAGCTCATTTCTCTTACCCCTAAAGAACTTTTTCTAAGAACCCTTGCCTGTTACCAGTTAGAACCGGTTTTATCCGGCTTGAACCGGTCTGAACCGGCATGAACCAGTTGGAACCGTTTCAGACTGGTTTAATCCAGTTTGAACCGGTCTAAACCGGTTTAACCCGGTTTGAACCAGTCTGAACCGGTCTGAACCGGTTAGAACCGGTTTTATCCGGCTTGAACTGGTCTGAACCAGTTGGAACCGGTCTGAACCGGTTTAATCCAGTTAGATCCGGTCTAAACCGGTTTAATCTGGTATGAACCGGTCTTAACCGGTTTAATCCGGTTCGAACCAGTCGGAACCAGTCTGAACCGGTTAGAACCGGTCGGAACCGGTTCGAACCAGTTTTATCCGGCTTGAACCAGTCTAAACCGGATTAATCTGGTATGAACCGGTCTTAACCAGTTTAATCCGGTTTGAACCAGTCCTAACCGGTCAGAACCAGTCGGAAACTGGTCTGAACCGGTTGGAACCGGTTTTTATCCAGTTTGAACCGGTCTGAACCGGTTGGAACCACTCTAATCCGGTCTTAACCGGTTTCAAACGGTTTTATCCGGTCTAAATCGGGTCAGTCTGGTATAAACCGGTCTTAACCAATTTAATCCAGTTTGAACCGGTCTAAACCAGTTTAATCTGGTATGAACCGGTCTTAACCGGTTTAATCCGGTTTGAACCAGTCTGAACTGGTGTGAACCGGTTGGAACCGGTCTGAACTGGTCTTAACCAGTTTCAACGGTTCTGAAATAGTTGTAACCGGTTTCAACGGGTTTGAACCGGTCTTAACCGGTTTCAACGGGTCTGAACTGGTTTAATCCGGTTTGAACCAGTTTAATCTGGTTTGAACTGGTCTGAACCCGTTTAGTCCGGTTTGCATCAGTTTAGTACGGTTTGAACCTGTCTAAACCGGCTTAATCCGGTTTGAACCTTTCTGATCTGGTCTGATTCGGTTCGAACCCATCTGAACCAGTCTGAACTGGTCTAATCCGGTTTGAACCAGTCTGAACCAGTTTAATCCGTTTTGAACCGGTCTGAACCGGCTCAATGTGGTTTGAACTGGTTTGAGCCAGACTGAACTGGTCTGAACCAGTTTAATCTGGTTTGAACCAGTTGGAACCAGCCTCAACCGGTTTAATCTGTTTTGAGCCGGTCTGAACCGGTCTCATCTGGTTTAATCCGGTTTGAATGCGGTTTAATCCGTTTTGAACCAGCCCGATCCGGTTCAATGTGGTTTGTACTGGCCTGAACCTTTTTAGTCCGGTTTGAACTGGTTTAATCCAGTTTGAACCGGTCTGAACTGGTTTAATCTTGTTTGAACTGGTCCGAACCTGTTCAATGTAGTTTGTACTGGTCTGAACCCTTTTAGTCCGGTCTGAACCAGTTTAATCCAGTTTGAACCGGTCTTAACCGGTTTAATCCGATTTGAACCGGTCTGAATCAGTCGGAACCGGTCTGAACCGGTTCAATCCGGTTTGAACCGGACTGAACCAGTCGGAACCGGTCTTAACCGGTTTGAACCGGTTTAATCCGGTCTGAACTGATTTGAACCGTTCTGAACCAGTCAGAACCGTGTTGACCCGGTCTGAACCGGTTGAACCAGTTTAATATGATTTGAACCCATCTGTACCGGTCTGAATCGGATCAATCCGGTTTGAACCGGTCTGCACCGTTCCAAGCCAGTTTGAACCGGTTTAATCTGTTTTGAACCGTTTTAATCCAGTTTGAACCGGTTTTAACCAGTTTCAACTTGTTTGAACTGGTCTGAACCGGTTTGAACTGTTCTAAACCCATTTGAACCGGTTTAATCCTGACAAAAAGTGACTTTGGGGAGAAGGGGCTATTTCAGCTCACAGTTCCAGGTTACAGTTCCTCCCTGTAGCGACACCATTTTCAGGAACTTGAGACCATGGGTCATACCACACCCATATCAAAAGCAGAGTGATGGAGGCGGGTCATCTGTCTATGTGTTACTTTCATTGATTAATAAAGAAACTGCCTTGGCCGTTTAATAGGACAGAAAATTAGGTAGGCAGAGTAGACAGAACAGAAGTTTGGGAGAAAGAATGCAGAGTCAGGCAGAAACTTCAGGCAGACGGCATAGCTCTCCTCACCGAGATGGGTGCAGGCTAAGATCTTTCCTGGTATGACACCACCTCATGGTGCTACACAGATTACTAAATATGGGTTAAAGCAAGATTTGAGAATTAGCCAATAAGAGGCTGAAACTAATAGGCTAAGCAGTGTTTAAAACAATACAGTTTCTGTGTAATTATTTCGGTTGTAAAGCTAGCTGGGTGGTGGGACGCAGCCCCACCGCTCCATCTAAAGATTGGCGCTCCAATGTGATGGACTAAATCCACTTAAAAACCTGAGAGTGCTTAAAAAAGGAGAGAGAGAGAGAGAGAGAGAGAGAGAGAGAGAGAGAGAGAGAGAGATTTAGTTTAACACAGCTTTTTGCTGTTTGCTAGTGAATGCTGTAGAGAGATTCCCTTATTCAGCAATAGTGGCAGAAAAAAAAATCCATGCCAGCTATTTTAAAATGCGGCTTCCTGGGCCCTAACGAGGATGCAAACTCTGGCTATGGAGCATTTCTGGGCCTGCTCAGGGTTGGGAACAAAGTAGCTGAGACCATGCCTGTTTCTCATCTCTTCCTGCCTGTATAGGCAGTGGGATCAGGTCTACGAGAAAGTGACGGTTTTGAAATACCAGTTTCTTGGCTGTGCCGCCAAGAGTACAGATAATTAAATAAGCCATGGAAAAAATGGAAAATTCACAGAGAATCTGGATTCTTTGTCTTATTATGTTTTCTTTGAATTTTTTGACTGTGAAGGAGCTAAGCACAAAAAAAACATTTCATTAAATGGGCTGCCAAGCCAAACCTGCCTATATGTTCTAAAGGTATCTTGACTTCAGAATTTGGATCTAAGGCTATCATGCTTTGGAAAAGAGTTTCTTCTCTTGTTTTCACAGAGGATGAGACCCTGTGGATTGCTTCTATCCCAATATGGTATGATAGACCATGCCCTCCTGAAAGGTTGCTGTGAACACCCTCAAAAAATTACTTCGCTCAACTGCCGACTGAGATGTACCTAGCACACAGGTTATATACCATGAAAGACCTGATTAACAGAGCCCCCATACAGCAGGAAGAAGTTTGGAGAGATAACTACGGCCATATTCCCAAATATTGTTTATAAATGTTCTTTTACATTTAAAGGGGAATATGATATAGATGAATAATTTGCATTGGTATGGATTTTAAGGTCAATTTTATTATATGTATATGTATTTCTGCTCTTGATTGAGGTATTGTGATTGTGTAGTTCATTTAAAAATGTGATGAATAATTAGTAAATATAGGTTGTTAATGGATAATCATCAATAATAGTCAAGCTTGTAGTCATATTAGTTAGATTTTCTAGATAGATAGAGATATATTTCAGTTAAGAAGACATTCTTCATATCTTTCAAAGACTGCAGAATATGGCATTTAATGTTTTAATAACTTAGGGCTTTTCATGACAATGAGACATGTCTGCTCCTGGCAGCACCAATCTACTTCCAAAGGAAGATGGGCAGCAAAGAGGTTCCTTATGGAGTTTGATAGCCATTTGGGCAAGAAACTGCTCTTGCCTGGACTGTTGCATAAACTGGACACAAAGAATCCACAGAGAGAGGACTGCTGAACTTGCCTAAAGGTGAGATGGTCTTTCGGGGTTCCTGATTTATAAAAGAGTCTGCAAGACATTCTGCAGGACACAGCAGATACTGACTGAACTACCCTTGAAATTTCCTGCTTCATGGAAATGTCTGCTGGATACTTATGGGCCTGTAGGCCAAAGATGGATGCCCCAACGGTACAAAAGAACTTTGGGTGACTGTCCAGGCAGCGAGTAGTCTCCACAAAAGAGGCAATCTTTATAACAGTTGCCTGTTTTCCTTCTAAAAAGGGGGCCTAGAAAAAACTGCCCCCTTCATCAACGCTGCACAGAAGGGGAAATTGTTCTATCCTGACTGCATTGACTCACAGTAATCCCTTCTTCCCGGGAGCAGTTCCTCTACTCTTGAGGGAATGGTGAGTTTTGAGTTTTCCAACCATCTACATCACTGGATGTTGCTTATTCAGTGACTACTTACATTGTGGAAACACACACGTCCATCTGTCTCCACACCACACACATATGACCACACTCTATCTACCACATACCTTGCACAGGTCTATACATGCGTCTCCTAAACACCAGCACAAGAAGGGAGTATCCTGCAAGGCGACAGACATCTTTCCTCCAGTTTATCTCTTTGGTGGCAACAACGAAATGTTCAGTGTTCCCATTAATAAATCTTCTGCTGGACAAGTTTGTCTACAATTCCTTTTCATATGTCCCATTTTGCCACAATTAAAACATTTGGTATTTTGATGCCTTCTTTTACCATTGGAAATTGCTTCTTCTACCCATGCTTCAGTGCCATAGTCAAACGAGACAACATTCATTGTATGCAAGACCCATTCATCAAAGGGAGCTGATCTGATCTTTAAAGGCCCCCAAATCCTTTTGCACTCCACATTGGCATTCTCATAAGCTAAAGACTCAATTATTATACACCTGCTTCTGGGTCAGATATCCCTATTTGTACAGCTTTAGTTAGTCTTTGTAAAAAGTCACTAAAGGGTTCTCTCTGACCCTGTTTAACTCTGATACATGATTCCATTCTCTGTCCTGGGTCTTGAACCCTGTCCCAAGCCTTTAAGGCTGCTGTAGTACATATGGATAAGGTGTGTTCATCATAATTAGCTTGCTCTAAAGGATCAGAAAATAAGTCCTTCACCTAGAATTTGATCTAGGGTAATGTCAATTCCCTTCGCTCTTTCCTGCTGTTCTAAAAGTCTAGCCTCTTTTCTGAACATACACTTCCAATTTAATTGAGATCTGCTCTCTAGAACCGCTGATATTAATTGAATCCAATTGTGCGGTGTGACATTGTTGCTGATAGACTATGTTTTTAGCATCTCCTTAACAAAGGAGCTATGTATCCCAAAATTCATAACAGCTTGTTTTATTTCTTTCAGATCATTCATACAGATGGGCTCTCACATATGTTCCTTGATTACCCTAGGGTTTCTGGAACCAGTCACCTTCTCTGTTGTTATTACTGGAAAGGCAGGTAGAGCTTTATGGAAATTATCCCAGAGAGTTTTACTCACTGATCGAGGTAAAATTTTCCTTTCTACCATTTGCTCCTGTTCATCAGAGTCTACAATTTCCTCAATCTTTTCAAATCTGTTTACCTTTGCCTTCTGCAAGGCCTGAATCTCCTGTGCAGAATTATGTTCCAAGGCCTTCATAGAGGATTCTAAGGTATGAAGTTTGTCCAATACAGATAATATCTCATCCTTGGATAGAATTTTCATAGCATGAATTGTGCCGTCTTGTATTGAAATTCTGTCCATTAATCTTTCATAACCCTTTGATAAAGTCCTATTAATACATTCAGTGGTTTGAATCTTCTCAGACAATGTTTCAGTTCCTACAGACAGGGATTGAAATTTATGGTTCAAATCAGCTGTTCCCTCCTCCACAGCAATGAATCTCTTCTCAATATTAGACTGTACTTTTTATAAATTTTGCTCAGTTGACAGAGTCATATCAGACAAAGATCTATTCCTTACCTTGAGAGCTTCAAACTGTTTCTTGATGTGGTTATTGTCAATCTGAATTGTTTTTGAAATTACCTCAACCATTTGGAAGTTGTCTCTCAAAACAGTCGTGCCCTTTCTTAATTTTTCAACTTCTGCCTTAAGAATCCTGGATTTGTCCTGTAAGGACTCTATCATTTTCCTATTGTCCAACCACGTTATAAGGAAAAAAAAATAAAAATAAGAAAAATACCAAGCCCTGTAAATATCCAACCAAAGAAAACTTCATTTGCATCCTGCCATAACTCAGCCATGGTGGAATTAAACAATCTGTAGAATCCTTCAACGGTGATATTATCAGACATTTTCAATCAAATCTGTATGTATTTTTATGTATGTATGTATGTATTTATTTTTAATCGAAAGAAATTTTACCTGTAATGACCATTGCCTGCCAGTAGGTGGCGGGGTGCACCTGGATTCACGTGGCTGAGAAAGTCAGACCTGGAAAGGAAATTCTAAAAAATAGAAGCTCACAGACTATGCACTGTGTGGATTATAGTTATAGGCGGGTAGGCGGCTCAGCCTTTAACTGCGAGAGCACCAGACCAAGTCTGGTGTAAGAGTGCACAGGGCACAGGGGCTTGAGCTCCGTTTGCTTGAGCACACTGTGAATGCTGCGATGGGCTAGTGCAGGCTAGTGGGCCTGGGGGGGTAACAAGCTCAAATGCTGGGACACAGGCAGTAACTGTTTGTCTCCAGTGGGTAACCCCTACAGCGGGCGGGGTGGGAACAAAGCCAAGTCCTTGGCAGTTGGCAGCCACACACGTAGTGGTTTGGTGTGCTCTGGGCACGGGAGCAGTTGCTGTGGGCACTCAGGGGCCCTGGGAACAATTGCACTGTGCTTGCTACCATGCTGGGTGCTCTGCAGGTGCTAGTAAAGGGCACTGTGACCGTAAGCTGTAAGCTACGAGCCACTCTGCTGTTGTTCGACAAGTGGTCAGGCCTGCTGCAGGCTGGGGGAGGGGTAGGCCCCAGTCACCAGTTCCCGGCAGCCGAAGCGCCCAGGGTAGTAAAAAAGCCTCACGTTCGACGCCAAAATGTAAAGGCGTAGTGAACGACAAACAGAATTAACCAGGCTAAATATTCAGCTTTAATAAAAAGATGAAAAGGGGGAAACTTAAAAAAACCAGAGTTCCAGCGAAGAGCAGGAAACCAAGAGACCCAAAACAAACACAGATCTTTTAAAGGTATTTTGAGCCCCGGAGGGGTTACGCCCCTCAGACAAGGGATTGGTCAACTCCCCCATCACCACTTCCTATGTAGAACACCAGTAGCACAGACAACAAGAGCAACAATGAATAAATGGGACCTCCTACAACTGAGAAGCTTCTGTAAAGCAAAGGACACTGTCATTAAGACAAAAAGGCAACCTACTGAATGGGAGAAGATCTTCACCAACCCCACAACAGACAAAGGTCTGATTTTCAAAATATATAAAGAAATCATGAAACTAGACTTTAAAATGCTAATTAACCCAATTAAAAAATGGGTTACTGAACTGGACAGAATTCTCAACAGAAGAAGTTCAAATGGCCAAAAGACACTAAGGTCATGTTCAGCTTCCTTAGTGATCAGGGAAATGCAAATCAACACAATTTTGAGATTCCATCTTATACATGTCAGAATGACTAAAATCAAAAACACCAATGATAGCCTATGTTGGAGAGGATGTGGAGTAAGGGAAACACTCATTCATTTTTGGTGGGAATGCAAACTTGTGCAACCACTTTGGAAATTAGTTTGGCAGTTTCTCAGGAAATTAGGAATCAACCTACCCCAGGATCCAACAATACCACTCTTGGGAATATACCCAAGAGATGCTCAATCATACTATAAAAGCATTTGTTCAACTATGTTCATAGCAGCATTATTTGTAATAGCCAGTACTTGGGAACAACCTAGATGCTCCTCAATGGAAGAATGGATAAAGAAAGTGTGGAATATATACACATTAGAGTACTACTCAGAGGTAAAAATACAATTACATCTTGAATTTTGCATGCAAATGGATGGGAATATAAAACACTATCCTGAGTGAGATAACCCAGACCCAAAAAAGATGAATATGGTATTTACTCACCCATTAGTGGACTCTAGCCATAAACAAAAAACATTAAGCCTATAGTTAACTAGCCTAGAGAAGCCAAATAACAAGGTGAACCCAAAGAAAAACATATATAGATTCTCCTGGAAATTGGAAGCAAACAAGATTTGATGGAGGAGTGTCTATGTGTTACTTTCATTATTAATAAAGAAACTGCCTTGGCCCTTTAAGAGACAGAAAATTAGGTAGGCGGAGTAGACAGAACAGAATTGTGGGAGAAAGGAAGCAGAGTTGGGGAGACGCTTCAGGCAGTCACCATATGCAGTCGCCATGCCTCTCCTCTCCGAGATGGAAGCAGGTTAAGATCTCTCCTGGTAAGAGACCACCTCGTGGTGCTACACGGATTACTAAATATGGGTTAATCAAGATGTAAGAGGCTGAAATTAATGGGCCAGGCAGTATTTAAAAGAATACAGTTTCCGTGTAATTATTTTGGATAAAGCTTGCCGGGTGGCGGGATGCAGCCTGCTGCTCTTTCTACAAAGATTGCTGGGCAAAAGTGGGGAGCATGGGGTGTGGGTATGGGTGGGGTAAGGTTGGGGGTAAGGGGAGAGGGGGAGAGGGAAGGGAGAAGGGAAAGACTGGAGAGAGCTTGGGGGAGTAGGAGGGTGGAGATGGAGGAAGGGCAGACATAAGAGCAAAGAAGAAGATATCTACATTAAGGGATCCATTTTAGGGTTGGCAAGAAACTTAGCTCTAGAGGGGATCCCAGCTGTCCACAGGGATTCCCCAGCTAGGTCCTTGGGCAACAGAGTAGAGGGTGCCTGAACTGTCCTTGCCCTACTATTGCACTGATGATTATCTCAAATATTACCATAGAATCTTCATCTGGTGACAGATGGAGATAGAGACAGAGACCCTTATCAGAGCAATGGACTGAGCTCCCAAGGTCCAGTTGAAGGGCAGAAGGAGGGAGAAGATGATCAAGGAAGTCAGGACTGTGAGGGGTTGGTCCACTAACTGAGACAGTGTGCCTGTTCTAATGGGAGCTCACCAAATCCAGCTGGACCAGGACTGAACTAGCATTTGACCAAACCCAACTCTCTAATTGTGGCTGACAATGGGGGCTGACTGAGAAGCCAATGATAAAGGCATTGGGACTTGTTTTTACGACATGTTCTGGCTTTTTGGGACCCTAGTCTATATGGATGCACAGCTTCTTAGGCCTGAATGTAGAGGGGAGGGCCTTGGACTTCCCACAGAGCATGGTCCCTGCCCTCTCTCAAGCAGGGAGGGGGAGGAATGAGGGGGAGTGGGGGAGCAAGAGGAATTGGGAGGAGGTGTAAATTTTTGAATGGAAATATAAAAAAAAATAAAAAATAAACTCAAGATTCCTCCCCCCCAAAAAAGGAGAAGGAGAGGTGATGTGGGAGTTCCCTCTGTGTGCTGTAATTACCACTAATGAATAAAGAAACTGCCTTTGCCTGTTGACAGGGTAGAACTTAAGTAGGCAGAGAAGACAGAACCGAATGCTGGGAGAAGAAAAGAGTCAGAGAAATGCCATGGATATATTGCCAGAGATGTGATAAAACTTTGCTGGTAGGCCACAACCTTGTAATGAAACAGAGATTAATGGAGATGGGTTAAATTAAGATGTAAGAGTTAGCCAATGAAAAGTTAAAGCTAAAGGGCTATATTTAATGAATATAGTTTCCATGTAGTTACTTAGGTTCTGGGTGGTCAAGACAAATAAGCACCTCCCTCCTGCAACTGGGAGTTGATGCTTAGGAATGGTGATAGGCTAGGTATTTGAAAGTCATTACATGATGAATCTGAGCAGAGATTTAAACTAGGATCTGCTTATTTCCTTAGAATATGAGAAGACAGGTCCTTGGGCAACCAGGCATCCCTGTTTCAGTGCTGAGGAGTTCCATCCGGACAGGTGAGTCTGTGCTATCCAGAGGTGGCCTGTCCCAGAAGAGAGCACAGTCCCTTTCCCCCAGCTCCTGCTGCGGGGGTGTTTTTGTTACACACGACCCTGCCTCCCCCAAGCCTGCCCTAGTGTCTGCAAGATCCTTGGCTCAGGAACAGTTTCCTGCTCCTGCACTAAGGCCATCCTGACAGAGGGGTGAGTGTATGCCTGCCAGGCAGGCCTGAAGCTCCCTGGAAGGGAGTGCGGGCACCCTCAGCTGCAGGGTCTGCTGTCTTCTACTGAACCCGCCTTGCCCCCACATTTGCCCTTTTGTCTGCGGTGGTCTTGGGCTACCAGGTATCCCTGTTTCAGTGCTGAGGAGCTCCATCCAGACAGGAATAGTTCCTGCTCCTGCACTGAGGAGATCCACCCAGAGTCAGTCACAGCAAAGACTGGACCAAGACACCAAGACTCTCCTGGCTCCAATTGAAGGAAGAGATGGGCAGGCACCAATGCAAGAATTCCTCCAACAACCTGAAAGGCAACATGACATCACCAGAACCCAGGAATCCCAAAACAACAAGAATTGATCACCCTACTCCAGAAGAAGTAGAAGAAATAGATTTTAAACAGAACTTTATGAAAATAATTGAGGACTTTAAACAGGAGGTGAAAAACTGCCATAGAGAAATGGAGATGACAAACAAGAAGGTAGACGAAATGAATAAATCTCTTAAAGATACCCAAGAAAAACAAGAAAAAGCAATCAAACAGGTAAGGGAAACAGTTCAAGACTTGAAAAATGAAATGGAGGTAATGAAGAAAACACAATCCGAGGGAAGACTGGAAATGGAAATTCTGGGTAAATGAACAAGAACTACAGATACAAATATTACCAACAGACTACAAGAGATAGAAGAAAGAATCACAGACACTGAAGATACTATAGAGGAAATGAACTCACTGATTAAAGAACAAAAAAAACCAACAAATTCTTAACACAAAACATCCAAGAAATCTGGGACACCATGAAAAGACCAAACCTAAGAATTATAGGGGTAGAAGAAGGAGAAGAATTACAGCTCAAAGGCCCAGAAAATATATTCAACAAAATTATAGAAGAAAACTTTCCAAACCTAAAAAAAAATACCTATGAAGGTACAAGAAGCCTACAGAACACCAAATAGACTGGATCAAAAGAAAGCATCCCCATGCCATATAATAATCAAAACACAAAACATACAGAATAAAGAACAGATATTAAGAGCTGCAGAAGAAAAAGGTCAAGCAACATATAAAGGGAAACCTATCAGAATTACACCTGACTTCTCAATGGAAACCATGAAAGCCACAAAGTGTTAGATAGATGTGCTGCAGACACTAAGAGAACATGGATGCAAGCCCAGACTACTATACCCAGCAAAGCTTGCTTTCACCATCGATGGAGAAAACAAAAATATTCCAGAACAAAAACAGATTTAAACAATACATTGCCACAAACCCAGCCTTACAGAAAATACTAGAAGGAAAATCACAAACCAAGAAAGTCAACAACACCCATAATAACACAAGCATTTGACAATCCTCCACCAGCACAACTCAAAGAAGGGAAACACACAAACTCTAACACCAAAAAAGTAACAGGAATTAACAATCACTGGTCATTAATATAACTTAATATCAATAGACTAATTCACCTATAAAAAGACACAGGTTAAGAGAATGGATACAAAATCAGTATCCAACATTCTGCTGTTTACAAGAAACACACCGCAAACTCAAAGACAGATACTACCTCAGAGTAAAGGGATGGGAAAAGGCTTTCCAATCAAATGGACCAAAAACCACAAGTGGGTGTGGCTATACTAATATCTAACAAGATTGATTTCAAACTAAAATCAATCAGAAGAGATGGAGATGGACACTTTATACTCATAACAGGAACAATTCATCAGGATTCAGTCTCAATCCTGAGTGTCTATGCCCCTAATATAAAAGAACCCACATATGTAAAAGAAACATTACTAGAACTCAAAGCATATATCTAACCCCACACTCTAATAGTAGGAGATTTCAACATTTCTCTCTCACCAATGGACAGGTCAACCAGACAGAACTTAACAGAGAAATAAGAGAACTATCAGATGTAATAAACCAAATGGAATTAACAGACATCTATAGAACATTCCACCCAAACAGAAAAGAATATACCTTCTTCTCAGCATCGCATGGAACCTTCTCAAAAATTGATTACATAATTGGTAACAAAGCAAACATCCATAGATACAAAGAAATTGTAGTAACCACCTGTGTACTATCAGATCACCATGGGATAAAGTTAGAATTTAACAACAATTCTAACTGCAGAAAGCCTACAAACTTGTGGAAATTGAATAGTCAACTACTGAACCACTCCTGGGTCAAGGAAGAAATAAAAAAAGAAATCAAAGTCTTCCTTGAATTTAATGAAAACAAAGACACAACATACTCAAACCTATGGGACACAATGAAAGCAGTGCTAAGAGGAAAGTTCATAGCACTAAGTGCCCACATAAAGAAAATGGAGAAAGCACACATTAGAGACTTAACAGCACAGCTGAAACCTCTAGAAAAAAAGAAGCAAATTCACCCAGGAGGAGGAGAAGACAGGAAATAATCAAACTGAGTGCTGAAATCAACTAAATAGAAACACAGAAAACAATCCAAAGAATCAATGAAACAAAGAGCTGGTTCTTTGAGAAAGTCAACAAGATTGACAAAACTTTATCCAAACTAATCAAAAGGCAGAGAGAACATGCAAATTAACAAGATCAGAAATGAAAAGTGGACATAACCACAGACACAGTTGAAATTCAGAGAATCATTAGATCTTACTACAAAAGGCTGTTTGCCACAAAATTGGAAAGTGTGAAAGAAATGGACACTTTTTTAAGATAAGTACCATATACCAAAATTAAATCAAGACCAGGTGAACAGTTTAAATAGACCTGTAAGTCTTGAGGAATTAGAAGCCATCATCAGAAACCTCCCTACCAAAAAAAAGCCCTGGACCAGATGGTTTCAATGCACAATTCTACCAGAACTTCCAAGGGGAACTACTACCTATACTCCTTAATGTGCTTCACAAAATAGAAACAGAAGAGTCATTGCCAAACTCCTTCGATGGAGCTAGTCACCCTGAAACCAAAACCACACAAAGATTTTACCAAGAAAGAGAATTACAGATCAATCTCACTCATGAACATCAATGCAAAAATTCTCAATAAAATACTGGTAAACCGAATCCAAGAACACATCCAAAAAATTATACATTATGATCAAGTAGGCTTCATCCCAGAGAGTCAGGGCTGGTTCAACATACAAAAATCTATCAATGTAATCCATCATATAAATAAACTGAAGGTAAAAACCATATGATCATCTTATTAGATCCTGAAAAATCATTTGAAAAAATTCAACACCCCTTCATAATAAAGGTCTTGAGGAGATTAGGGATACAAGGGTCATTCTTAAATATAATAAAGGCTATTTACAGCAAGCCGACAGCTAACATCAAATTAAATGGAGAGAAACTCCAGTTCATCCCATTAAATTCAGGAACAAGACAAGGCTGTCCACTCTCTCCTTATCTCTTCAATATAGTGCTTGAAGTTCTAGCAATAGCAATAAGACAACATAAGGGGATCAAGGGGATTTGAATTGGAAAGGAAGAAGTTAAACTTTCGTTATTTGCAGATGATATGATAGTGTACTTAAGCGACCCCCAAAACTCCACCGAAGAACTCCTACAGCTGATATACTCCTTCAGTAACGTGGCAGGATACAAGATCAACTCCAAAAAATCAGTTGCCCTCCTATACACAAAGGATAAGGAAGCAGAGAGGGAAATCAGAGAAGTATCACCTTTCATGATAGCCACAAATAGCATAAAATATCTTGGGGTAACTCTAACCAAGGAAGTGAAAGATCTATTTGACAAGAACTTTAAGTCTTTGAAGAAAGAAACTGACGAGGATACCAGAAAATGGAAGGATCTCCCATACTCTTGGACTGGGAGAATCAACATAGTAAAAATGGCAATTCTACCAAAAGCAATGTATAGATTCAATGCAATCCCCATCAAAATCCCAACAAAATTCTTCAGAGACCTTGAGAGAACAATAATAAAATTTATATGGAAAAACAAAAAACCCAGAATAGCCAAACCAATCCTATACAATAAAGGTACTTCTGGAGGCATTACCATCCCTGACTTCAAACTCTATTACAGAGCTACAGTAATGAAAACAGCTTGGTATTGGCACAAAAACAGAGATGTTGACCAATGGAATTGAATAGAAGACCTGGATATTAACCTGCAAACCTATGAACATTCGATTTTTGAAAAAGGAACTAAAAGTATACAAGGGAAGAAAGAAAGCATCTTCAACAAATGGCAGTGGCATAACTGGATGTCAACCTGTAGAAGAATGAAAATAGATCCATATCTATCACCATGCACAAAACTCAAGTTCAAATGGATTCAAGACCTCAATATTATTCTGACTACACTGAACCTGATAGAAGAGAAAGTGGGAAGTAGTCTACAACATATGGGCACAGGAGACCACTTCTTACGTATAACCCCTGTAGCACAGACAATAAGGGCAACATTGAATAAATGGGACCTCCTGAAACCGAGAAGCTTCTGTGTCGCAAAGGACACTGTCATTAAGACAAAAAGGCAACCTACTGATTGGGAGAAAATCTTTACCAACCCCGCAACAGACAAAGGTCTGGTTTCTAAAATATATGAAGAACTCAAGAAACTAGACTTTAAAATGCTAATTAACCCAATTAAAAAATGGGGTACTGAACTGAACAGAGAATTCTCAACAGAAGTTCAAATGGCCAAAAGACACTTAAGGTCATGCTCAACCTCCTTAGTGATTAGGGAAATGCAAATCAAAACAACTTTGAGATACCATCTTACACCTGTCAGAATGGCTAAAATCAAAACACCAATGATAGCCTTTGCTGGAGAGGTTGTGGAATAAGCGGAACACTCATCCATTGCTCGTGAGAATGCAAACTTGTGCAACCACTTTGTAAATCAGTGTGGCAGTTTTTCAGGAAATTTGGGATCAACCTACCCCAGGATCCAGCAATATCACTCTTGGGAATACACCTCCGAGATGCTCTATCATACTACAAAAGGATATGTTCAACTATGTTCATAGCAGCATTATTTGTAATATCCAGAACCTGGAAACAACCTAGATGCCCCTCAATGGAAGAGTGGATAAAGAAAGTGTGAAATATGTACACAGAGTATTACTCAGCGGTAAAAAACAATGACATCTTGAATTTTGCAAGCAATTGGATGGGAATAGAAAACACTATTCTGTGTGAGGTAACCTAGACCCAAAAATATGAATATGGTATGTGTTCACTCATAAGTGGTTTCTAGCCATAAATAAAGAACATTGAGCCTATAATTCCTAATTATAGAGAAGCTAAATAAGGAGGTGAACCCAAAGAAAAACATAGTTATCCTCTTGGATATTGGAATGAGACAAGATTGCCAGGCAAAAAATGGAAACTTGGGGGTGGGGTGGGGTAAGGGGAGTTGGGGAGAAAAAAGTAAGAAGGGGAGGATGGGGAGACCTTGGGGAAATGGGACGATTGGGATGGAAGAAGGGTGGATATGAGAGCAGGGAAATATATCTTAATTAAGGGAGCCATTTTTTGGGTTGGCAAGAGACTTGACTCTAGAGTTGTTCCCAGGTGTCCATGGAGATGTCCCCAGCTAGTTCCTTGGGCAGATAAGGAGAGGTAGCCTGAAATGGCCCTATTCTCTAGCCATACTGATGAATATCATGCATATCACCATAGAACCTTCATCTGGCGACGGATGAAGCTAGAGACAGAGACCCACATTGGAGCACTGGACTGAGCTCCCAAGATCCAAATGAAGAGCAGAAGGAGGGAGAACATGAACAAGGAAGTCAGGACCACGAAGGGTGTGCCCACCCACTGAGAAGGTGGGGCTGATCTAATGGGAGCTCACCAAAGCCAACTGGACTGGGACTGATGAGGAGCATATGATCAAACCAGACTCTCTGAATGTGGTGGACAATGAGGGCTGACTGAGATGCCAAGGACAATGGCACTGGATTTTGATCCTACTCCATGTACTGGCTTTGTGGGAACCTAGTCTGTTTGGATTCTCACCTTTGTAGACCTGGATGGAGTGGGGAAGACCTTGGACTTCCCACAGGGCAGGGAACCCTGACTGCTCTTTGGTCTGGAGAGGGAGGGGGATGGGGGAGGGGAAGGGAAGGGAAATTGGAGGAGGGGTGGAAATTTTTAATTAAAAATAAATAAATAAGTTAAAAAAAGAATATGAGAAGTCATTGGAGAGCATTCGCCCCAGAGGTTCTGCTACAGAGGCGGGGATCTGGAGGGGTAGAAAGACAGGTATGAATCAGCCTTCAGCATCATTGTTGTCTTGGAAGGCAAATAAAGGTCCTTGGATTAATAGGGAGTGCCTGCTGGCATTGGAGACTGGGACAAATCAATGAGTGGAGGAAGGGTAGTTAGAATGGGAAGTTCTGTAGGATCCACTGAAGATAGAAGCAGCACACAGTAAAGTCTGCCACAGGTATTCTGCAGAAGAGCTGGGAATGTGACTAGGAATTGGATCTAGGAGAGCAAAAGGAGGAGAGAAGATCTGCAGGCAGCCTACCTGATTTTCTCACAGGAATGCCTTCTGGGCTAACAGGAGTGCCTGTTATAGTTAGGGACTGAAAGTTGGGGGAAAACATGTGGGATTCATAGGAGATGTAGTCAAAGAGTGAGAAATGCTGAAACCAGTTCTCTATTGCAAAGCCAGGGATGAGGTTGAGGGATTGCATTTGGAGGAGAGTAGAGAGTGGTGAAAATCTAGGGTTGACTTGCCTGTTTCCCTGGCCTATTTAAATGTTGTGTTCACAGGGATGCTGTCCATTAACTTTTAATTTAGTTTCAGACAAGTTCTTAGGGCAAGAGCAGAAGACAGACATATCATTTGCCAAAATATCACAGGGATGGCCTCTAACTGGGTTGCTGTTAAAGTCCTTTCTTTCCTCTGAAACATCTCAAGCAAGGTCTCTCTCCATAGTCTTGCTTGCTTTTAGTACTGTCTTCCAGGGTTCCCACTAGAATAGCTAATTAAGCCCTGCTTACAGCTTTCAACCTTATTTCTGTTCCAAAATCATGAAATCTTCCACATTCCTCTAAAAAGGCAGCATGCTCAGGCTTGTCACAACAATATCCCACTCCTGGTACTGACTGCTATATAATTTACTTTTCTATTGCTATGACAAAACACCATAACTAAAGTACATTATAGAATAAGTGGTTTATTTGCATTTAAAGTTCCAGAGGATTAGTCCATGATGGCAGACTGAAGACATGGCAGCAGGAAAAGAAAGCTGACAGCTTACATCTTGAATTACAAGAACAAGAGGAAAGAGTTGTTTTGTGGCAAGACTTGTCCTGGGAAATACAGCATACATGTATACTCTCTCTCAATAGGGAGTCAATGACAGACAAAAGTATGGATACCACTAAAGTCCAATTTGGTGAACCAATGGGTTTTATTGAGGTAATTTACAAGAGCAGAAATGATGCCACCATGGGTGACAACTCACAAAGGGCACATTTCAGAGCTGTCAGGCAAGCTAAACATATTGGAGAGTGTCTTTTCCAGGTGATTCCAGTCTAAACCTCTTCTAGGCAGCTCAGTTGTTTCTTTATTTTTCCAGGAAGTAGATCTGGTTTCGGATTCTTCTTTGCAGCTTACCTTGTCTAAGAGTAACTCACAACAGCTCTTCTTGTTAACTCTTAGGAAAAAAAGAACCTAGTAAATCTTGTTAGTTTCAGAGCCTTTCTGGGATTATTTTGAGTTGTTTGCCTTCTGGCTTAAGAAGATTCCCTGCAGAGTGGAATATTTCAATCTTGTTGAAAATGAACACACAAGAGTGAGCTAGAAATGATGAGCTTTAAGGCTCCAAAGCCTAACCCAGTTACACAATTCTTCTGACAAGACCACATGGCCTAAGTCTCTCCAAACAGCATCGCCAGATGAGGACCAAGCATTCAAATGCCTGAGACTTCGAAGGCCATCTCATTCAAGCCACCACACTGTTCTAACTTAATGGGTGTAGAGTCCTCGTCACAGATCTCTTTGACATTTTCCCTACACCCAAATAAGTTGTTTTCTTTGGGGTATGCAACAGTGCTCAAACACTTGTACCACAAATTTACTTCCATGATTTCCTCTACTTGTTGGATTCATCTTTAAGCCTCTACCACATTAAGAGATAGATGCACCATTCTCTCTGGTTCACCTCCATCCTGAATCTTGATGACTTCTCTGACTGTTTTGTGCCTCAAAAAGTAGAATCCCAAGAACCACCAGAACCAAGCCAGCCACAGCCATCCTGATGAGATTCTCTACTGTATGATCTTGTGAGTGTGAATCTGGGAATTTGGACAAATAGGACAATAAAATCAGTACAGTTCCTAATTGAAAAGCAAATGAAATAAACACCTATAGCAATAAGAGAAAATAATGTACAGAACTCAATAGCTTTTACTGTATATTTATTATTTAGTCAATATAAGGCCATGAAAATACTTATGTTCTAGTTATTAAATTAATTTAATAACTCATTGAGATTTACATGATTATATCCAACTTTTTTCAACAATGTAAAATATTTTATACATTATTAATACACTATATATACACTATATTTATTAATAATATGAGGTATAGACTGAGAACATAGTTCAGTCATGAAAGTGATTATTGCACAGTCATGAAAAGTAGACTACTTGTGGTTCAAGGTTTAAGTAGAGAGAGCAGTTGGCAAAGAATATTTAAGTAGAGTGAACAGTTGGCAAAGAGGTTAATCAAAACTAAGGACATATTTTGAAATCCTAATGAAATCCACTAGTTTGTATATATTTAAAAGGGAGTTAAAACAGAAGCATCCTGTATGGGTTGACAATGTTGCTTCCAGAAAGTATTGGTTAGTAAGTGAAAATATTATTGCCAGGTACAGAATACTTCCTTATGTGTTATTCATCAGGGACACCCAAGAAGTACTCAAAACAATACAAGAGTTATTTGCTCTTAGTTGTCTATTATAACTAGATTGTATTTGCCTCTTGCTAAAGATACCACTAATTTGTGTGGCAGTACAAATAGAATGCAACCTCAAACTGACTATGAAGTTCTCTCCCTTAGATACTTCCATAAAGTATTATGCAGGCTTCAGGGTAAGAAACAACATGAATGGTCTATTTTATCTAGTTCTGAACCCTGCATGTTATAATAGTCATCTTTGGTAAAACTGCTTACTGGTATTGACATAGGCCTGATCCATGAGAAGGATTCTATGTATTGTGCTGTAAACATGGACAAAGGCCCATGGCTAGGGAGAACATAAGCCCTAGGTGTGGGGAACTCACTCTTGTTTTGCTAAATGGTCATACTGTCAAACTACATTCTAAGTGTATATATTCATATGCACATCTTTGTGCTACTCTCAACTCTGGTAAGAAACACATCTTTCTTCAGTGGGTAGTGATAAATGTAGAGACGCCTAGCTGTTCAAAGTGTCTATCTTAACTATGAGTGCTCAGCTCTGGATTAGACATTCATATCAACTCCTCACAGCTAACTCTCAGGGAGCATGATGGAAGAGGGGATGGAAGGAATATAAGAACCAGAAGACATGGAAGATGGCTATGAAATGTTGATTCTGGTATTGCATGAACTGTTGGATATATCAACTCCAAGAAACTGTAGTTCCATAACTAAGACCTGTAAAAACTTAATCTAGTTAAAAATCTAGCCTATATGGGGAAGGGACCCTCAAAGCTTCATCCCTATCTGAGGATCTGTGAGCATTGTGAGCATCTGTAGCTGCTGGGGTGAGAGAGTCAATCTCCTTTGTAAATGTGAACACTGATAGGTTGACCAAACCCTAGTGGATGACCCACACAATACACATATAGGAGATTAATAATAAGTTTTTAAAGAGGAACTGAAATTAAAAGGATGATGAGATGGAGAAACAAGGGAGAGTTGGAGGGAGGTAGTAGTAGAAGAAGAATATGATTAAAATACATTTTATAAATGCATGAAAATTTCAGGATTAAACAAGACTTATACGAGATCAAGCCAGTCAAAACTCTGGCACCAATGGGTAGACCATATCTAAGTCTCTTGCCTTACTACTGATGATTTATTGACAGTTGGTAGGTGATAGGGGAGGGAGAACATTCTCCTTTGAATGTATGGCCAGTAGTAGACTTTTCCATGCTTTCATGGACCCACACCTATGCACATATGGGCATCACTAACTGAACTAGGAGACTATAAAAGAGATGTCAAATTAGGAGAGGGGTATATGAGGAGAGTTGGAAGGGCAAAGTATGTGAGTAAATATGATCACATTTCACCTTTTACACATATGAAAATAGAAAAATAAATAAAAATGATCAGATATTATTTAAAAACAACCCTGCAAAACAAAGAATGTCTGCAAAAACAGAAAACAAAAATTGGCCCATGTGATTCCAGGACTAGGGAAGGAAAGACAGTCTGATCCCTGACAGTTACTGGCTAACTAATCTTGTCTACTCAGCATGTTCCACATATGGGTGAGTTCCTGTCTTTAAAACGCAGGTGTATTTTTCTGTCTTTTTTATATAACTCCACACTAGACATGCCTCCTCTGCCTATAGTTCTCACTCATTTACACTTACAAAACTCATGTATTTCAGCCTTTCATCTTTTCTGGGACCTCACCCTTCAAACTTGTGGTGACCACTCAGGCTCCCCAGCATGGTCTTTGTAGAATATGAGTCTCTTATAAGACCAAGGATCCTCACCTGTGTTTAGGATATCCAAAGGCCATTTGTAAATGGCGACATGGAGAACACAGTATATATGTAGCTTGTATACTGACAAATGTAGGAGCTGCTTACAGGGACCAATGTGACATCAGCCTGAGAGAGTTAAGCCTGGGATCCAGGTCAGGTCAGGATGGGATGTAGTGCTTCCCTTCATCGGATACAACAAATCTATTATAGTGAGTGTCACCATGACATTGGAGGGTCATAGTCTCTCTAAGTACCTAGACATGGTCCTGCTGGATCAAAACAGAAGAGTTTCTAGATGGTCTCAGAGAAAACATGGGGCAGGTATTAATGGCATAGCTCATGCCAAACACCTTACACTCTCACCCATGTTTTCTTGCAGGTCTTGCTGTTTCTCTACATCAGGACCCCTAAGCATCCCTCAACTGTTTCTCAGCTATATTGTACTCCTCTAGAACAGAGATCATGCAAAGAATTTATGGGCTTCAAATAAATGTCAAAGATAAGATTGCTTTACCTACAAGGAGGAGTTTCAGGGTCTCACTGGGCATTGACCACATCTGGGGCATTCTCTCATAATAGCCATAGCATCTGAAGGCCCATCTGTGTTTGGAAGTCACTGGCCCCACAGGAAACAAGGCCATAAAATGTCCATTGGGTTGTTTCTGGGAATCCTGAGTCCAGGACACATTCTATTCTCCTTCCTTGGTAAGGATGTATCTTCCATATCCCTGATGTGAGCTACACTGGAGGGTGACATTCCCTCCTGAGGTCACCAGGGAGCTTGGCAGGGCTGAGATGTTGGGTTTGCTGTAGAATCCTAAAAGAGAAGACAAGCAAGTTGACTGGGAAATGCCTTCAACATTATCTAAAGACTGGGCTGTGAGATTTCCTGAGAGCAAATTCCCTTACTTAGGGCATAACCTGAATTTGTGACCCTTGAGAGTGCTCTTACCTGTGACCACAAGCTCTAGGATGTCACTGCATTCTGACAAGCCAGAAGGGCTGAAATAGCAGCAGTAGTATAGTCCTGCATTATATTCTGTGATAAATGGAATGGAAAAGTTGGCTTTGTTCCCAGGCTCCAGTGAGGTCTGTATCTTCAAGTGTTTTAAATGTTCCTTTTTATATAGATTGTACTTCTGGACTTCCTCGGTTCCAAAACAGAAGATATCAACAGACAGTCCCTTGGTGACCACAGAGTCTGGTTCAGCCCAGATGGTGGGTTTGTGCAATTTTTCTGTAAGAAAATGAAATGCTGTATCTCAGGGTATTCCTTTCCTATATTCTACCTCTAAGCTTCACTATCCTTGAAGCATTCCCCAAATCAACCCACATTTGTTTTTGTCATCCGATTCCCACGTGGAAACAGCATTTGACAAGTGGGGAGAATGACTCACCTGCCACCACCATGCTCCTGGGTTCCAGACTCAGCCCTGAAAGAGATTTCTCTGTGAGATTTTCTCCCTGAAGTTTGAGGAAATCCTCTCCTCTTCAAAGCCACTCAAGACCACTGGGTCTCCTGATAAGTCAGACATTGGTTATAGCCTGAAGTCCCTCCCAGATGTGGGTGATCCCTCCATTCTTCAAATCTCACCAAGATGAAAGAACACTGTAAAAGTGAAGATCATGATGTCTCCTTCCAGGAGTCCCAGATGTGCAGACGAATGAAACTGCAGTGACTGTCAGGACAGAACAACACAGAAGGTGACCACTAAGTCACTGTGCTCTCAATAGTGGGCTGTCACATCAAGAAGAGGAAGAAGAGGAAGTCTTTTTTTTTTTGTTTTTCAAGACAGGGTTTCTCTGCAGCTTTTTTAGAGCCTGTCCTGGACCTAGCTCTTGTAGACCAGGCTGGCCTCGAACTCACAGAGATCTGCCTGCCTCTGCCTCCCGAGTGCTGGGATTAAAGGCGTGCGCCACCACCGCCCGGCAAGAGGAAGTCTTATGCAACAGGTTCACTGGTGGAATGCTTACCTAACAGGAGGAAAGCCCTGAATTGCATATACAGCATTGGAAATAAAAATAAGAGGAAGTGTCCTCCTTAAGAGTGAGTATGCTATTTTCACAAGACTATGGCTAAGTGGGGTATAATGTCTATTGATGGCACTAGAGAGAGTAACAGGGCCTTAACTAGCTCCAGTTCTCTTCCTCTCTAATTCCAGAAAATAGTTTCAAATATACCTCATCTCTTCCTCAGAAATAACTCCCAGGTAATTGTGACTGAGGACTAAGAGCCTCCACATGGGGTTTTCTCTCCATCCTGTCCATATCTACAATATCATGAAACCTTTACTCTCCTCATTCATATTTCTAACTCTGAAGATGTGTTTGGGGAATGTGCAAACTAATATTTCTGGGTGAGTTCGAAGCAAGATACCAAACACCTATATTTGTGGCTCACAAGAAGCTGATTTTAAGATTATTATAGGATTTTTACATGCTAGATTGTGTTATCTCTCCCAAATGCCTTGTAAATGTAACAATTGCTCTTCTGCTATCCATATAATCAATCACTTTCCCCTTCACAATCATTATATGAGCGTCAGTACCAGACATGAGATTCCTTGCTGATACCTACAAGTTCTTTTTTTGGACTCACAGATCTCACAAGGATTTAGATAGACACTGTAAATGCTGGGAAACCTTCTATAGCATTCTATAGTACAAGGAGACAGGAAAAAAGAGAAGTTAACACTTACTAAATATTTAAATGAAGTTAGTCCTTGGGCTGCTACACCATTGGAAAAGGGAGGAACCCAGACATGAACAGATATCAAAAATAACTTCAGTATGATTACACAGTAAAGAGGAACATCAATTGTTTTGAGAAGTGAAACTTATACAGCATTTAGGGGACCCATCTTACTCTTGAAAATGTACATGTTATGAAGTTTTATAGTTATGGAAATAAAAAATAAATATTAAAGTTTTATGAGTTTTTTGAGACGTTTTTAAATTATTTTTTTATTTAAAAAATTTCCATCTCCTCCCCTCTTCCTCCCCCTTCTCTCCCCTCCCCTCCCCCATACCCTCCCTCCCTCCCTTTTCAGGCCAAGGAGCCATCGGGGTTCCCTACTCTACGTTAAGACCAAGGTCCTCCTAACTCCCCCCAGGTCCAGGAAGGTGATCAACCAAGCTGAGAAGGCTCCCACAGAGCCTGTCCATGCAGAAGAGTCAAAGATCAGTGTAGAAGGAAGCGGCGGGCTGTGTCCCGCCACCCCGCTAACTTTACCCCAAATAATTACACGGAAACCGTATTCTTTTAAAACACTGCCTGGCCCATAGTTTCAGCCTCTTATTGGTTAATTCTCACATCTTCCTTTAACCCATATTTAGTAATCCGTGTAGCACCACGAGGTATGGCTTGCCAGGAGAGATCTTAACCTGCGTCCATCTCGGAGAGGAGAAGCATGGTGACTCACTATGGCGACTGCCTGAAGCATCTCCCCACTCCTGCTACCCAGCATTCTGTTCTGTCTACTCCGCCTACCTAATTTTCTGTTCTCTTAAAGGGCCAAGGCACTTTTCTTTATTAATTAACCAATGAAAGTAACATAGACAGATAACTCTCTTCCATCATTTCCCCTTTTTCTGTTTAAACAAAAAAGAAAGGCTTCAACTTTAACATAGCAAAATTACATATAACAAAACAGTTATCAAGCAAGTATTACAGTTACAATATTTAAATCTATTTTATCTTTTATCATAACTAAGGGAAGCTATAACTATCTATTTATTTTTCAACTCCATCAAAGACTCCAGAAGGATATAATATTACCTAAGTAAACAAGTCATATGCAACTTTCAAACTCTAGAAATGACAGAGACAACTCGCTGCCTGGACAGTCACCCAAAGTTCCTCTGTACCGTTGGGGCATCCATCTTCAGCCTACAGGCCCATAAGTATCCATCAGACATTTTCATGAAGCAGGAAATTCCAAAGACAGTTCAGTCACTTTCTGCTGTGTCCTGCAGAATGTCTCGCAGACTCTTTCATGAATCAGGAACCCCGAAGGACCATCTCACCTTTAGGCAAGTTCAGCAGTTCTCTCTTTGTGGGTTCTTTGTGTCCAGTTTATGCAACAGTCCAGGCAAGAGCAGTTTCTTGCCCAAATGGCTAACAAACTCCATAAGTAGCCTCTTCAATGCCCATCTTCCTCTTAAAGTAGATTGGTGCTGCCAGGAGCAGACGTGTCTCATTGTCATGAAAAACCCTAAGTTATTAAAACATTAAATGCCATATTCTGCAGTCTTTGAAAGATATGAAGAATGCCTATCTGAAATATATCTATGCACATCTAGAAAATCTAACTAACATGACTACAAGCTTGACTATTATCGATGATTATCCATTAACAACCTATATTTCCTAATTATACATTACATTTTTAAATGAACTACACAATTACAATAGCTTAATCAAGATCAGAAATACATATACATATAACAAATTGACCTTAAAATCCATACCATTGCAAATTATTCATCTCTATATCATATCCCCCTTTAAATGTAAAAGAACATTTATAAACAATATTTGGGAATGTGAGTGCAGTTATTTCTCTCCAAACTGCTTCCTGCTGAATGGGGGCGCTGTTAATCAGATCTTTTATGGTATAACCTGTCTGCTAGGTTCATCTCAGTCGGCAGTTGAGCGAAGTAATTTTTTGAGGGTGTTCACAGCAACCTTTCAGGAGGGCGTGGTCTATCATACCATATTGGGATAGAAGCAATCCACAGGGTGTCATCCTCTGTGAAAACAAAAGAAGAAACTCTTTTCCAAAGCATCATGTTCTTAGATCCAAATCCTGAAGTCATACTGTTAAGATGTCCATTCTGGTCTAGCCTGGCAGCCCATATAATGAAATGTCTCTCTGTACTTAGCTCCTTTACAGTCAAAAATTTCAAGGAAAACACAATAAAATACATCATCCAGACTCTCTGTGAATTTCCCATTTTTACGTGGCTTATTTTTACTCTATCACTTACTTTATTCTGTCTCTTTAAAGACTTTACCCCCTTTTTAAGGCATTAACTTTATTCTCTATATATTTATTTTTTCTCTCTCTCAAGCCTACCTACAGTCATCCAACATTGTGACTCATTTAAAAGTCTTTTCTGTCTGAATCTGTCCTATTGTGAATCTGTAATTTTTTTAATATCCAGGAGCACTTCTTAAAAGGTCAAGCACTTCTTAAAAACTTAAGTTGCGCCACGTAGAGGTAATACGGTACCGCCTGTTTCCAGCCAAGTCTAAACCTTAACTGAGCTGTTATCATGGTAATTACAATAGATCCTGCCTGAGATCAGCACAGTTCAGCATGGTGGAGCAGAGCCAGAGCCGCTCCTGTCTCAGTCATTTGGTGCCCCTGAGCCACACACAGTTTCAGGCACACAGCAGTCCACATTGGAGCCGCACTCAGCAGTTTAATTCTGAGACTGAGCATGCAGCACAGAAACTCTTTTCATCCAAGTTACAGCCAAATCTGACGCGCAGAGCACCGCACAGTCTGAAAACATCTCTCTCTATGGCAGCAGGAATCTGCCATGCTCTCCAGCTTGCCTAAGCCTGATTCCTCCATCTGCCCAGGTGCAGGCAGGGAGCAGTGAGCCATTGGCATGGTCTCAGAGTACTTTCTTTCCGATCCCGAGCGGGCACATAAACATCCAGTCTGATAAAAGCCATTGAAATGCTTTAAAGCCAGAGTTTGCACTGGCGGCACAGTGCAGGAAGCTGCCTTTTAAAATGACTCAGCTTTTTTTCTCTGCCGCTATTGCCAAAACAGGAAATCTCTCTACAGCGCATCCTAGCAAACAGCAAAAAGCTGTGTTAAACACTCTCTCTCCTTTATTTAAAGCTTTTTCAGGTTTTTAAGTGGATTTTAGTCACCACGTTGGAGCGCCAATCTGTAGAAAGAGCGGCGGGGCTGCCTCCCGCCACCCGGCCACTGGCTAGCTTTACACCCGAAATAATTACACGGAAACTGTATTCTTTTAAACACTGCCTGGCCCATAGTTTCAGCCTCTTATTGGTTAATTCTCACATATTCCTTTAACCCATATTTAGTAATCCGTGTAGCACCACGAGGTGTGGCTTACCAGGAGAGATCTTAACCTGCGTCCATCTCGGAGAGGAGAAGCATGGTGACTCACTATGGCAACTGCCTGAAGCATCTCCCCACTCCTGCTACCCAGCATTCTGTTCTGTCTACTCCGCCTACCTGATTTTCTGTTCTCTTAAAGGGCCAAGGCAGTTTTCTTTATTAATTAACCAATGAAAGTAACATAGACAGATAACTCTCTTCCATCAGATCAGCACCTTTGTCCTTGGCTTCTCTGTCAGTCTCCACCATCGGCCACATTCAGAGAGTCTGGTTTGGTCTCATGTTCCATCAGTCCCAATCCAACTGGAGTTGGTGATCTCCCGTTAGTTCTGTCCCACCGTCTCCATGGGTGAACCCACCCCTCACCGTCCTGACTTTCTTTCTCATGTTCTCTCTCCTTCTGCTCCTCATCAGGACCTTGGGAGCTCAGTCCGGTGCTCCAATGTGGGGCTCAGTCATTTTCTTCATCTATCGCCAGGTGAAGGTTCTATGGTGATATGCAAGAAATTCATCAGTATGGCTATAGGAACTGGCCTTTTCAGGCTCCCTCTCCTCAGCTGCCCAAGGAACTAGCTGGGGGCGTCTCCCTGGAAACCTGGGAACACCTCTAGGGTCAAGTCTCATAACAACCCTCAGATGGCTCCCTAAATTAAGATATATGCTTCCCTGCTCCCATATCTACCCTTCCTGTATCCCAAGCATCCCATTCCTCCTACCTCCCCCCATTCTCCCCTTCATGCTTTTCTCTCCCCATCTTCCCTTGGCCGCGTTTCGCCCAACCCTCAAGTTCCCAATTTTTGCCTGGCGATCGTGTCTACTTCCAATATCCAGGAGGATTACTATATCTTTTTTTGGGAGTTCACCTTCTTATTATCTTCTCAAGGATCACAAATTTATAGGCTCAATGTCCTTTAATTATGGCTAGAAACCGATTATGAGTGAGTACATCCCATGTTCATCTTTTTGGGTCTGGGTTACCTCACTCAGAATAGTGTTTTCTATTTCCATCCATTTGCCTGCAAAATTCAAGATGTTTTTTACCGCTGAGTAGTATTCTAGCATGTATATATTCCACAGTTTCTTCATCCATTCTTCCACTGAAGGGCATCTAGTTTGTTTCCAGGATCTGGCTATTACAAATAATGCTGCTATGAACATAGTTGAGCAAATGCTTTTGTAGTATGATTGGGCATCTCTTGGGTAGATTCCCAATAGTGGAATTGCTGGGTCCTGGGGTAGGTTGATCATGAATTTCCTGAGAAACCGCCACACTGATTTCCAAAGTGGTTGCACAAGTGTGCATTCCCACCAGCAATGGATGAGTATACCCCTTACCCCACAACCTCTCCAGCAAAGGTTATTATTGGTGTTTTGGATTTTAGCCAATCTGACAGGTGTAAGATGATATCTCAAAGTTGTTTTGATTTGCATTTCCCTGATAGCTAGGGAGGTTGAGCATGACCTTAAGTGTCTTTTGGCCATTTGAACTTCTTCTGTTGAGAATTCTCTGTTCAGTTCAGTGCCCCATTTTTTAATTGGGTTAACTGGCATTTTACCGTCTAGTCTCTTGAGTTCCTTATATATTTTAGAGATCAGACCTTTGTCAGTTGCAGGGTTGGTGAAGATCTTTTCCCAGTCAGTAGGCTGCCTTTGTGTCTTAGTGACAATGTCCTTTGCTTTACAGAAGCTGCTCAACTTCAGGAGGTCCCATTTATTCAATGTTGCCCTTAAAGTCTGTGCAGCTGGGGTTATGCGTAGGAAACGGTTCCCTGTGCCCATTTGTTGTAGAGTACTTCCCACTTTCTCCTCTATCAAGCTCAATGTGTTCAAATTAATATTGAGGTCTTTAATCCATTTGGACTTGAGTTTTGTGCATGGTGATAGATATGGATCTACTTTCATTCTTCTACAGGTTGACATCCAGTTATGCCAGCACCATTTGTTGAAGATGCCCGCTTTCTTCCATTGTGTACTTTTGGCTCCTTTATCAAAAATCAGGTGTTCGTAGGTTTGTGGTTTAAGATCCGGATCTTCTATATGATTCCATTGGTCAACTTCTCTGTTTTTATGCCAATACCAAGCTGTTTTCAATACTGTAGCTCTGTAATAGAGTTTGAAGTCAGGGATGGTAATGCCTCCAGAAGTTCCTTTATTGTATAAGATTTTTTTGGCTATCCTGGGTTTCTTGTTTTTCCATATAAAGTTGATTATTGTCCTCTCAATCTCTGTGAAGAATTTTGATGGGACCTTGATGGGGATTGCATTGAATCTATAGATTGCTTTTGGTAGAATTGCCATTTTTACTATGTTGATCCTCCCAATCCATGAGCAGGGGAGATCCTTCCATTTCCTGGTATCCTCTTCAATTTCTTTCTTCAAAGACGTAAAGTTCTTATCAAATAAATCCTTCACTTCCTTGGTTAGAGTTACTCCCAGATATCTTATGCTATTTGTGGCTATTGTGAAAGGTGATACTTCTCTGATTTCCCTCTCTGTTTCCTTATCCTTTGTGTATAGGAGGGCGACTGATTTTTTGGAGTTTATCTTGTAACCTGCCACGTTACTGAAGGAGTTTATCAGCTGTAGGAGTTCTTTGGTGGAGTTTTTGGGGTCGCTTATGTACACTATCATATCATCTGCAAATAACGAAAGTTTAACTTCTTCCTTTCCAATTCGAATCCCCTTGATTCCCTTATGTTGTCTTATTGCTATTGCTAAAACTTCAAGCACTATATTGAAGAGATAAGGAGAGAGTGGACAGCCTTGTCATGTTCCTGAATTTAGTGGGATAGCCTTGAGTTTCTCTCCGTTTAATTTGATGTTAGCTGTCGGCTTGCTGTAAATAGCCTTTATTATATTTAGGAATGACCCTTGTATCCCTAATCTCTCTAGGACCTTTATCATAAAAGAGTGACGAATTTTGTCAAATGCTTTTTCAGTATCTAATGAGATGACCATATGGTTTTTTTCCTTCAGTTTATTTATATGATGGATTACATTGATAGATTTTCGTATGTTGAACCAGCCTTGCATCTCTGGGATGAAGCCTACTTGATCATAGTGGATAATTTTTCTAATGTGTTCTTGGATTCGGTTTTCCAGTATTTTATTGAGAATTTTTGCATCAATGTTCATGAGTGAGATTGGCCTGTAATTCTCTTTGTTGGTTGAGTCTTTGTGTGGTTTAGGTATCAGGGTAACTGTAGCTTCATAGAAGGAATTTGGCAGTGACTCTTATGTTTCTATATTATGAAATACCTTAAGGAGTATAGGTATTAGGTCTTCTTGGAAGTTCTGGTAGAATTCCACATTGAAACCATCTGGTCCTGGGCTCTTTTTGGTAGGGAGGTTTCTGATAACAGTTTCTAATTCTTCGCGACTAACAGGACTATTTAGAGCATTTACCTGGTCCTGGTTTAACTTTGGTATATGGTATTTATCTAAAAAACTGTCCATTTCTTTTACATTTTCCAATTTTGTGGCATACAGGCTTTTGTAGTAAGATCTAATGATTCTCTGAATTTCCTCTGTGTCTGTGGTTATGTCCCCCTTTTCATTTCTAATCTTATTAATTTGTGTGTTCTCTCTCTGCCGTTTGATTAGTTTGGCTAAGGGTTTGTCAATCTTGTTGATTTTCTCCAAGAACCAGCTTTTTGTTTCATTGATTCTTTGGATTGTTTTCTGTGTTTCTATTTTGTTGATTTCTGCCCTCAGTTTGATTATTTCCAGTCTTCTACTTCTCCTAGGTGAGTCTGCTTCTTTTTTTCCAGAGCTTTCAGGTGTGCTGTTAAGTCACCAATGAGTGCTTTCTCCATTTTCTTTAAGTGGGCACTTAGTGCTATGAACGTTCCTCTTAGCACTGCTTTCATTGTGTCCGATAGGTTTGAGTATGTTGTGTCTTTGTTTTCATTAAATTCAAGAAAGACTTTAATTTCTTTCTTTATTTCTTCCTTGACCCAGGTATGGTTCAGTAGTTGACTGTTCAGTTTCCATGAGTTTGTGGGCTTTCTGGGGGTAGCATTGTTGTTGATTCCTAATTTTAATCCATGGTGATCCGATAAGACACAGGTGATTACTAATATTTTTTTGTAACTGTGGAAGTTTGCTTTGTTACCAAGTATATGGTCTATTTTCGAAAAGGTTCCATGAGCTGCAGAGAAGAAGGTATATTCTTTCCTATTTGGGTGGAGTGTTCTATAGATGTCTGTTAAGTCCATTTGGTTCATTACCTCCATTAAGTCTTTCAATTCTCTGTTAGGTTTCTGTCTGATTGACCTGTCCATTGGTGAGAGAGGAGTGTTGAAGTCTCCAACTATTAGTGTGTGTGGTTTGATGGCTGCCTTGAGTTCTAGAAGTGTTTCTTTTACATAAGTGGGAGCTTTTATATTAGGGGCATAGATATTCAGGATTGAGACTTCATTCTGATGGATTTTTCCTGTTATGAGTATAAAGTGTCCCTTTCCATCTCTTCTGATTGATTTTAGTTTGAAGTCAACTCTGTTGGAAATTAGTATGGCCACTCCTGCTTGTTTCTTAGGTCCATTTGCTTGATACACCTTTTCCCAACCCATTACTCTGAGTAGGTGTCTGTCTTTGTGGTTGAGGTGTGTTTCTTGTAAACAGCAGAATGTTGGATCCTGTTTTTGTATCCAGTGTCTTAGCCTGTGCCTTTTTATAGGTGAATTGATTCCATTGATATTAAGTGATATTAATGACCAGTGGTTGTTAACTCTGGTCATTTTTTTTGTAGTAGAGTTTGTGTGTTTCCCTTCTTCTAGCTGTGCTGGTGAAGGGTCGCTAGATGCCTGAGTTATTGTGGGCATTGTTGGACTCCTTGGTTTGTGATTTTCCTTCTATTACTTTCTGCAAGGCTGGATTTGTGGCTACGTATTGTTTAAATCTGTTTTTGTCCTGGAATATCTTGTTTTCTTCATCAATGGTGAATGCAAGCTTTGCTGGGTATAGTAGTCTGGGCTTGCATCCCTGTTCCCTTAGTGTCTGTAGAACATCTATCCAAGCTTTTCTGGCTTTCATGGTTTCCATTGAGAAATCAGGTGTAATTCTGATAGGTTTCCCTTTATATGTTACTTGACCTTTTTCCTTTGCAGCTCTTAATATTCTTTCTTTATTCTGTATGTTTTGTGTTTTGATTATTATATGGCGTGGGGATGCTTTCTTTTTGATCCAGTCTATTTGGTGTTCTGTAGGCTTCTTGTACCTTCATAGGAACATCCTTCTTTAGGTTGGGGAAGTTTTCTTCTATAATTTTGTTGAATATGTTTTCTGGGCCTTTGAGTTGTAATTCTTCTCCTTCTTCTACCCCAATTATTCTTAGGTTTGGTCTTTTCATGGTGTCCCACATTTCCTGGATGTTTTGTGTTAAGAATTTGTTAGATTTGTTTAGTTCTTTAATCTGTGAATTTATTTCCTCTATAGTATCTTCAGAGTCCGAGATTCTTTCTTCCATCTCTTGTATTCAGTTGGAAATACTTGTCTCTGAAGTTTCTGTTCATTTACTCAGAGTTTCCATTTCCAGTCTTCCCTCAGATTGTGTTTTCTTCATTACCTCCATTTCATTTATCAGGTCTTTTACTGTTTCCCTTACCTGTTTGATTGCTTTTTCTTGTTTTTCTTGGGTATCTTTGAGAGATTTATTTATTTTGTCTACCTTTTTGTTTGTCATCTCCATTTCTTTATGGCAGTTTTTTACCTCCTGTTTAAGGTCCTCTATTATTTTCATAAAGTACTGTTTAAGGTCGGTTTCTTCTATATCTTCTGGGGTAGGGTGTTCAATTCTTGCTGTTTCGGGATGTCTGGATTGTGGTGATGTCATGTTGCCTTTCATGTTGTTGGAGGAGCTCCTGCATTGGCGCCTGCCCATCTCTTCCTTCAAAAGGAGCCGGGAGGCGCTTGGTTTCCTAGACCAATCTTTGCTGTGACTGAAACTGGTTGGATCTCCCCAGTGCCAGAGGAGGACCTATTCCTTGTGTCACACTCTGAAGAAGACCGCACTCCCTTGCAGGAATCCTCAGACCTGCCTGGAGGCCAAAGTCTGACCCCTTTGGGTGGATGGCCTTAGTACAGGAGCAGGACACCTGAAAACACTAGGGAAGGCTTGGGAGAGGCAGGGACTTGAGAAACAAAGACAAGCCTGCAGAGGGAGCTGGGGGGAGTGGTCTGTGCTCTCTTCCAGGGCAGGTTGCCCCAGGGTCCACACTCACTCACCAGTTCAGATGGAACTTCAGGGCACAGGATCAGGGATTCCAGGCAGCCCAGGGACGCTGCCCAGACCAAAGGCGTTTTTTGAGAGTTTTGTACAATGTTTTGATTTTATCCACCCCTCCCCACTCTTCTTAGATCCCTACATGATCAACTTTGTGTCCTTTTTGGTTTTGTTTTGTTTTAAAATCCATCAAGTCCAATTTAGTCTTGGATATGTGGTCTTCCAATGAAGCATGGTTAATGTACCAGAGACCACATATTTTTACCCTTTCTCCACAGCTATCAGTTACCAATATCTCAATAGATGTGGATGGAAATTCGCATCATTCTCACATCTCTATGCTAGATTTTGTCTAGTTTGATCTTGCACAGTTCTTATACATATAGTCTCAATTGCTGTCATTTTGTGTGGCCATGCTGTTTCCTTGTAGATAGCCACAATCTCTGAGTCTTACAATTTTCTATTCTCTTCTTCCATATCTATCTCTGAGCCTTGGTAGGAAAGCGATGTGATATAAATGGGCCATTTACAGATGAGCATTGCTCAGTCTCTTATTTTCTGAACCTTGACCAGTTGTGGATTTCCATGCTAACTATCATCCACTGCATAAATAATCTTTTCTGATGAGGATTTAGAGATACATTAATCTGTTGTATAACAATAAGTCATTAAAATTCAGCTTATATTTGTACTCCCACCAGCAATGGAGAAGTGCTCCCCTTACCCCCCATCCTCTCCAGCATAAGCTGTTATCAGTGTTTTTTATCTTAGTTATTCTGACAGGTATAAGATGAAATTTCAGAGTTGTTTTGATTTGGATTTCTCTGAAGGTTAAGATGCTGAGTATTTCCTTAATGGTCTTTCAGCCATTTGAGATTCATCTGTTGATAGTTCTCTTAAGGTCTGTACCCCATTTTTATTGGATTATTTGTTATTTTGATGTCAAATTTCTTGTGTTCTTTTCAAATTTTGGAGATAAGTCATCTGTCCAGTGTAGAATTGGTAAAGATCTTTTCCCATTCTGTATGTTGCTGTTTTGTCTTGTATAGCCAATTGGAAATCAGTATGGCAATTTCTCAGAAAATTAGGAAACAGTCTACCTCAAGACCCAGCAATACCACTGTTGGGTATATACCCAAAGAATGTTCAATCATACTGCGAGGACAGGTGCTCAACTATGTTCATAGCAGCTTGCCTTGAGTTCTAGTAATGTTTCTTTTACATAAGTGGGTGCTTTTATATTAGGGGCATAGATATTCAGGATTGAGACTTCATTCTGAAGGATTTTTCCTGTTATGAGTATAAAATGTCCCTTTCCATCTCTTCTGATTGATTTTAGTTTGAAGTCAACTTTGTTAGAAATTAGTATGGCCACTCCTGCTTGTTTCTTAGGACCATTTGCTTGATAAAACTTTTCCCAACCCTTTACTCTGAGTAGATGTCTGTCTTTGTGGTTGAGGTGTGTTTCTTGTAAACAGCAGAATGTTGGATCCTGTTTTTGTATCCAATCTCTTAGCCTGTGCCTTTTTATAGGTGAATTGATTCCATTGATATTAAGTGATATTAATGACCAGTGGTTGTTAACTCCGGTCATCAGTTTTTTGTTTGATTGTTTTTTGGGTAGAAGAGATTGCGTGTCTCCCTTTTTTGAGATGTGCTGGTGAAGGGTCGCTAGATGTCTGAGTTATTGTGGGCATTGTTGGACTCCTTGGTTTGTGATTTTCCTTCTATTACTTTCTGTAAGGCTGGATTTGTGGCTACATATTGTTTAAATTTGTTTTTATCCTGGAAAATTTTCCTTTCTACATTTATAATGAATGAAAGCTTGGCTGGGTATAGTAGTTTGGGCTTGCATCCATGGTCTCTTAGTTTCTTCAGTACATCTATCCAGGACCTTCTGGCTTTCATGGTTTCCATAGAGAAGTCAGGTGTAAGTTGGATAGGTTTACCTTTATAAGTTACTTGACCTTTTTCCTTTGCAGCTCTTAATATTCTTTCTTTATTCTGTATGTTTTGTGTTTTGATTATTATATGGCAAGGGGATTTTTTTCGATGTAGTCTATTTGGTGTTCTGTATGCTTCTTGAACCTTCATAGGAATATCTTTCTTTAGATTGGGAAAGTTTTCTTCTATAATTTTATTAAATATATTTTCTGGACCATTGAGCTGTAATTCTTCTCCTTCTTCTACCCCTATTATTCTTAGGTTTGGTCTTTTTTCTTGTGTTCCAGATTTCCTGAATGTTTTGTGATGAGATTTTGTTTGATTTGCTGATTTCTTTGATCAGTGCATTTATTTTCTCTATGGTATCTTCAGAATCAGAGATTCTTTCTTCTATCTCTTGTATTCTGTTGGTTATGCTTGTTACTGTAGTCTCTATTCGTTTACCTAGATTTTCCATATCCAGCCGGCCCTTGGTTTGTGTTTTCTTCCTTGCCTCCATTTCTGTTTTCAAGTCTTGAACTGTTTTCATTATCTGTTTGATTGTTTTTCCTTGGTTTCCTAGGATATCATTTACGGATTTACTCAATTCTTCAAACTTTTTGTTATTCTTCTCATCCATTTCTTTAAGGGAGTTTTTCACCCCCTGTTTAAGGGCCACTATCACTTTCAAAAAGTCAAGGTTATCTACTTCTTCTTGATTGAGGTGTTCAAATCCTCCTGTTGTATGATTGCTGGGTTCTGGTGATTTCACATTGTTTTTCAGATTGTTGGAGGAATTCTTGCATTGGCACCTGCCCATCTCTTCTTCCGAATGCTCCTCTATGGATCTTCTTTTACAAGATCAGGTGTCCTTGCTTGCCTCTTGTATATAACTTCTGATGCTCCCAGAAGTATCTTCTGGTGTGGAGATCAGGTGTCCTTGCTTGCCAAGGAGCTCAAAGACACAGGGCCTGCCTACCTTGCCTACCTTGCTACCGGCTAAAAGAAACTCCCGTCCACTGGTTGCAGTCCCTATCCGGACCCAGCGCCCCATCAGGCTGAGCTGGAGATGTTATGAACCTGAAGAGGGGAGGAAGAAGGGAGTGTTTTTCTGGATGCAAGCTAGGTGGGGTAGGAAGAGAGAAGCAGTAGCTAGGGGGAGTGGCCCCAGCCGAAAGACCAGGGAAGTGTAGGGTGTTGAGGAGAGGCTGTGTTCCGCTCCCGGGCTCCCCGGCTGCTGCTGCTGGGGTCAGGAACTCACTCACCTCCCGGATGTATCTTCTGGTGCTGAGATCAGGTGTTCTTGCTTGCTAAGGAGCTCACAGACAAAGGGCCTACCTTGCTGCAGGCAGGCTATTGAAACAAAGAAACCTGGTTGCACTCCCTATCCGGTCCCAGCGCCCCGATCAGGCTGAGCTGGAGATGTGATGAACCCGAAGAGGGGAGGAAGAAGGGAGGGTTTTTCTGGATTCAAGCTGGGTGGGATAGGAAGAGAGAAGCAGTAGCCAGGGAGAGTAACCCCAGCCGGAAGACCAGGGAAGTGTAGGGTGTTCAGGAAAGGCTGTGTTCCACTCCCGGGCTCCTGGGCTGCTGCCTTGGGGTCAGGAACTCACTCACCTCCTGGATGTATCTTCTGGTCTGTTTTTATTCTTAACATGAGTATTCAATTTTAGTAAATCTTAGCAATGGGCACATTTTTCACCAATTAGCTATTTGGCTCCTGAAGGAAGGATGATGCCATTCTAGGAAGAATCTTCCTCTATGTCCCTCAGTCTAATTATGTCTTCAACAGGAGGTGTGTTTTCTACCAGTACCAGTGTTGCCTTCTTCCTCTCTTTGGCTCTTCTGTTGGCGAACCATACCTAAAACCAGAGGGAGACAAGATTGTTTTAGCATTGGCTTCCACCCCCAGAGCCAAAAGAGAGATGTCACTTTAAGGCACCTAACATGGAACTTCCGACTCAACTCACAAAAGCAAGACCCCGCTGTGTGTCAACCTCTGCAAACAGGGCCATGATTTTGTCTTTTTCCCGTAGTATAAACACTTCAGTGGGGACTTCCACCCGTGGTAAATCTGACCAGCATATTCTTTCATATTATACAAATTTCTCCAGCATCAGGATGAAGAAAACTATCTCTGCTTCAGCAAGACTTCCGGAATCCTGTCCTGCACAATATTAACCTTTGTGTTTTAAGTGTTGCTCTTCCATACCTATCAGTCCCTGCCTCCTCTCAACACTAACATAACTATTTGGCACTGTGTTTGGCAAGACACAACACAGAATGCCAGAAAAATTAACATTAAGGGATGCCACCATCTATTACCATCATCCCAAGATATGATCATTTTTTTCTTTATGCAGTGTAGCACTTTTAACCCCGATATTCCAGAATCAAAATAGAAAGATGGGGACAATTAAAGAGTTAAAGGGGCAAGGAGTATTTCCATAGGAGGCTAAGTGTGTGGCCAGCTGAGTGTCAAAAATTGCATCACAATGAAAAACATAAGTTATGTAGGTTACCCACCTAGAGATGATGGCCCTTTCATGTAGAGCTGTTTCAATTAAAGTTAAAACAGAGTTAAAGACAGCTCAGATTGTCAAGTGCTTTAATCTCAGCAATTGGGGGTTGAAGGAAAAAGAATGATGAGTTCTAGGTCAACAAGGGTTACACAGAGAAACCCTGTGCCAAAAAAACCCAACATTCAAACAGGGAAAGAAAGGAACTGAAATCCATTCATTTAAAAGTGCCTAGGACAAGGCTAGCTAACACCTAAAGAAGGCTATAGATTGTCTGTCCAATTGCTTTGTTTGGATTTACTGACCTTCAGTTTTGCTTTAGGCACTTTCAGAGCTTTTGCAAGTTCTTCCCTGTGTAAAGACAAACATGGATGTTTATCATGCAGTGTTTTACATGTAATACAATGTCATCCACGAATTTTATGCCTTTTAAAATATCACCATCCAACCTCACACTCGGCATTAACTTTCATTCTCAGAGGCAGTCCTACTTTTGAAATGAATTCATCTCCTGCAAAACTTTCTAAATGATAGAGACAAATAATTTTAACAAACTATCAAAAATTTTTAAAAAAAAGTCAAAGTCTATGCTAAGCAAAGTGTGCTAATTTAAAAACAGCACTAGGGGAGGGGAAAGAGAAATCAAAAGGGGTTGATGACTAGGTACACAGTCCCTGAAAAGAAGAGGAGACTACTGGAGAGGAGGTCACCCAACAAAGTATAAGCCCAGCACTCGTGAACTTGATGCTAGTGAGTTGTTTGGGCCCACTAAACTCTGGCCTCTATATTTCACAGAAATTAAAATGTGACTTGGAATGAGAGGTGTTGACTAAGTGTTGGTACTGAGCTCGGCCCCCACATGGGGCACCCTCCCGTACCCACCACCAAAGAAGAAGACCACTGTGACTTGAAGAGGGTGTTAGGGAATACAGGGCCTTGAAGAACGAAAGGACACCTCAACATGAGCCATAGGCCAGGGAGGTTGGGGTGCTCTTGGTCCAAATCACATACCTGGCAGCCGAATCTGGATACTGGGATTTTTTAAAGACGCGTTCCATTTTCTTGATCTGGCGAGGTGTGAAATGGAAGAGGTTTTGACAACCCAGGTGCCTCTGAGGAATCCTTGCCACACCAGCCTCTGAGGTGTTCAGTTCTTCCGGGTGAAGCTCCAAAGAAGAATCCGGGTGGCTACTGTTTCTCTCACGTTGGCATCACTTTCCTCAGAGACCCTCTCGCTATCCTGGCCCTAGCTGCTCTCATAGATTCTGAAATTTAGGCGGCCTATGAAGCCTCCACTATGGCCACCATCTGCCTCCATGGCCGCGGCTGAGGTGGAGGGCACAACTCCATTCTCATTAACTATTTCCTCCTCATAATCTTGCAGAGTATATTTATTCTCATAATAAAGCTTCTGGACCATGACTACCACTGTGGACTACAAACAAAACTAGGATCCCAGGAATCACTGACCTCGACGTTTAGAATCTCCGCACTACTACGGAGAAAACAATGAGAGGACTGGAGCAAAGGGTGATGTCATTGTGTCAATGAGTCAATGTGCAGGTCCGCATATGCTCCCCAGTTCTCCGGGGTCCTCAAGCTCAACGTCCAGGTGCTTGCTTGCAGGAAGGAGCTGAGGACTTGTATGCCCACTACTCACTGCTGCCCTGCCTGACTGTACTGGCCTTTCTGCCCACTTGCTGAGGTAGGTGCTGTCTGTTTTAGCACCCAAGGGTGGGTGTGGCCCAAACGAGCATGACCTGAGGGAGACTGAAAGGGGTGTGAAAATGAAGCATGGAGTTAAATCTTGCTCCTAGGGCATGCTTCCAGAATGAGCTTTAATGCATGTCTGCATGCTGCCTGTTTCTTCTAGGTTGTAGTGAGGAGATGACGGGTGGATTGTGTGGAAGTACAAGATAAGTTGAAATGCAGCATGGGAGGAAGGCACATACTTGACTCCAGGATCCTCGAGTGAACATGTAAAAATTTCTGTAACGAAGGCTTTATTTGAATGTCTTAAAAGCCCTTCTGAGGTTATGAAATACTCTGTATTTGGCCAGTGGGCTTTCTTCCATTAGAGGTTTATGCTAGTGTTGTGGACAATATGAATCCCTTTAGGAAAAAGAGGGCCTACAATGGCCAGTGATTGTAGACAGCACAGGATCTGATGTGGGAAGGAAAGAGTATTGCAGGGTATGGCAGATGGAGAAGGGAAGGCTTTTCAAGTAGTACTGACGTGTTCAAGACCAGAAACAAAATGGATTGAGGATGACCAGATTGGGGAGAGGGACAAAACAGAGAACAGAACCTGGTATATCCAATGAGGTGACTTCTGTATCTCAAATACTGCAATGAATGTTCAAGTTGCCTTCAACAAATCCTGCCAGAAAGTATGTCCCTGTCAGTAGGGGCTCAAGAATAGAGTTCCATTTAGATGAGTTCACTTATACTATGTCATAGAACAAAAAGACCCCTTTCTCACCAAAAAAAGCTTTCCAAGAACAAGGAATCTGGTACTGATGCCCACACAAGGTAAAGCTACAAGAGGAAAGAGCTTGCATCCAGGAGGAGTCTTTCGACAGAAGCTTAGCACTCCAACCCATCCATGGAGAGCCAGCCCCCTAGTAGGCTTATGTCTCTGCAGTTAAGTCCATCCTGACCAGCTTCACAGAATCTGTTTGAAGCAACGTTTCTGGAACGATGAATGAGTCGTTGTCAAGTATATAGGTCAGGAGTGAAGGCTCAACGTGGAAGTGTGAGTACCTGGGGTCACAGAGGAGAGGCCCAGGAGCTCAGGGATGGCAAAGTTACAACATCACAACTATGAAAGAAAAACATTTACTTAATCTCCAGCGGTAGAGACAGAGTCTACTCCTGGGTAGCATAGAGGCAGAAATATGGAAAGGAGCTGAGATGAGGTTCAGGGTGGGACAAAGTCAACACAGCTTGTAGACAATTGTACTTTTTGGCCTAAACACCAAGCTACCAGAGCTCTGAACTGGACTGTGGAAGAGAAAGAGAAGTTTAGCTTCTTCTTCTTCAGTTATGCCACGTATTTAGGGCTATAACTGAGGTCATTGTCACTACAATGAAGCCTGGTTGGGACTAGAGAGGTGACTCAGGGGTTAAGAGCAGTTGGTGCTCTTGGAGAGAACCCAGGTTTAGTTACGGTTACCAACACTGTGGCTCACAGCTGTCTAGAGCCCCATTTCCAGGGTATCTCATACTTTCTTCTCACCTCCACGGACATTAGAAAGGAACATAGTACACATATATACAGGCAGGCAAAACAGTCACACACATAAACTAACAAAAGTAAATGTAAGAAAAATGGCAACCCGGGAATGTGGGAATTCACAGCTTAAGAGCAGGGTAGAGTAGTGGGTGGAAATCCTATTCACAGAAATTTTTCAAATAAGGAAGAATTCTGGATGACTAGAGAAAATAAGACTTTGCCTAAGTCAGGCCAGGCTGCATAGACTTCTGCTGGGAGTGCACAAGGATATGGATGCAGAGCAGTCATTGGCAGTGCTAGGCTAGGCAGGACAACTCAACTGACAGAGTGAGAGCTTTGCTTAACCTGCACCATGCAGACACAAACTCATAAGTTCAGAGTCCACGCCCAGTCTCAAAGAACTCAGCAGAGTCTGGATGTCAGGCTTCTCCCCTCCGTGACCTCAAGATAGATAGCAGTAATACGGAAGAACACGATGCAGGAAAATTGGAGGAACATTCCAGTGAGTCTGAGGTGATAGACATGGCTGCTTAGACAGGGCTGTGAGGGAGAACATGGAAGTAGGACACGTCCAGAGAGAGAGAGAGAGAGAGAGAGAGAGAGAGAGAGAGAGAGAGAGAGAGAGAGAGAGAGAGAGAGAAAGAGAGAGAGGAAGCTGATAATGTTCAGGAGTAGGGTGGAGAAAGGCCTGCACCCTGATGGAGTGAAGGGAAGTATGGAAAGGGGCACGAGGCTGGCGGGAGACAAATATCAAGACTCAGAAGTGTGGTGTCAGGAGCTGAAATGAGCCAAGGAGTAGGGATTGAGGTCTGAGCACAGCCCTTGCTCAGGCCATGAGCATGGTGCTTAACGAAAACATAAGGACTAGGAACATTAGGAATATTAGGGAAATATTCTCCCAGTTGTGCAATCACAAGGTGAAAGCATGAAGCTTCTGGACTGACCGCAGGTTACCTGTGCTCCTGGCGGCTTCCACTTTCCATTATGTTCCATTGCTACAGCTACTATGGCAGGGCTCTCTGTTCCTGACAGTGTTTGCCCTCATGGTCTCTCTGGTCATCCACGAACAAAAAATGAACACATTGCCGGGCAGTGGTGACACATGCATAATCCCAGAACTCAGGAGGCAGAGGCAGGCGGATCTCTGTGAGTTCAAGGCCAGTCTGGTCTACAAGACCAAGTTCCATGACAGGCACTAAAAGCTACATAGAAAGCCTGTCTCAAATATACAAAAAAAGGAAAAGAAAAAAAAATGACCACAACACATACACACACACACACACACACACACACACACACACACACACTTGTGGGGAGAGGAATTGGAACCCGGGGTGCAAGAGTGGGTGAAGTTAAAAGCTGCAGATTTAGAACAAGAAAAGTACACTGGGCTATCCCCAGAGAAATGTAATATCCCAGAGTTCATTGGGGCACCTGCCATCATCTTGGCTCTGACCACAAAGCATCTACATGTCCTCGGTCATGCTCAGACTGACATCCAAGTGTCAGCTGTCACCTAACTGTGCTGACTCCATGGCCTGAATGTGGTGAACAAAGCATTTGTCCCTGCCAAGCATGTCCTTTGGTCCTCAACAATTGTCATGTGGGTCTAGGGATTTTGTCCTTAATAGGATCTGCCCCTCGTGACATGTCTGTTTCTGGTGGCAGCATGTCTGCTACAGGTTCCAAATATATTTACTAGCACTAGATGAAGGGACTGCCTTTCGGGGGCGAGGAGTTGAGGCTTCCATGAGCGGGAAGAAAGCCTCTGTGAGCTAACAATGCTGTTCAGTGAAGACGGAGGGGGATCTGGTCTCTGGTCATTCCAACTGTATCAGTAATTTAATTGTAATTCTAATTTTCATATATAAAGTCAAGCCTAATAATTTATACTTCTATAAGAAATAGTTCAACAATGTGGGGTATGGTGTCACATACCTATAAATCCAGCAATAAGAAAGCAAATGCAACAGTATCACCACATATCTGAAGCTCTCCTGGTCGAGGTAGTAAATTCCAGGTCAGAAAGGACTCCATAATAAGATCTTTTCTCAAACAAACAAATGAACAAACAGAATTTAAAAATCCATGTGTAATATAAATGAATACAATACAGATAAGCTAGAGTCTTGACTGCTGTGCTGGCTAGTTTTATGTCAGCTTGACACAAGCTAGAGTCATTTGGAAAAGGAAACTTGAACTAAGAGAGTACCCTCAACAGATTGGCCTATAGTACATTTTCTTTCTTTTTAATGAAATAAAATAAAATATGCTAAAAAATTATCACAGTGAAGATGGACAAGGCAAACTAATAGAAGGAATAGAGCCCAAGAATCAGATACCATTTGTTCTCACACTCAGCAGTCCCATAAAAACACTAAACAGAAAGCTACAGTTTATATGTAGAGGACTAGCAGACACAAGTGTAGGCCCTGAGCTGGCTGCACAGTCTCTGAAAGTTCCTATGATCTTTGCTCAGGCCACATGGAGGGACTTGTTATCCTGGAGTCCTCCATCCCCTCTGGCTCTTACAACCCTCCTACCTCCTCTTCCACGGGGTTCCCTGGGCTCTGGAGGGAGGGATTTGATGGAGACATCCCATTTAGTGCTGTGTATAAGGCAAAATGAATTGTTAAAGTCACTTTCACTGGGCTATTTACAGTACTACAGAAGTCAGCAGCTTCCATGTTGACAAAAGCTCTGAAAGTACTATCTTAGTGCTGAGACTATCATTCAGGTAAGGTACTCTGATTCGGAGCAATGTCTCGAACTCTGAAGTGCACCTGTGGAACCCAGCATGGTGCTGCATGCATCCAACAATACCCACACTGCATGAGATCTGTGTCCAACAGCATATGACCTGAGCTGTGTTCCAATAGGGCACTTCCTGTTGCAGGCTGACTCCCAAACCTCTGGTGATACCTGAGCAGGGCTCCTGCAATGGAACTGGCTGAGTTTCAACTCTTCCTCTGTCTCGTCCTTCTACCTGGCTGCTCTAGGGGTGAGCACTGCCAGAAACTCTGCCAGGAAATCATCTCTTTGACACACTTGGTACAGTTGCTTTTGTGGCCTACAACATGTTTTATTATATACATGAAAATGATGACACCAAACTCAGTTGCAAATATTAAGTGCCTCTCCCGAGCACAACCCAAGGACATACATCATAAGGTGTAATAAGGTGCACCAACAGGGCTGAATCCATAGGTCCATCCTCCATCACTGTTGAATGGAAGGAGGTTCAAGGAAGAAAAGGTTCAAGCCAGAAGCTGGAAGCTAATATAAAATCTATCCTAGGTGGCGAGTTACTAGGCTTTGTGGGAGAATTCAGGAGGTTTGAGGGTTTTCTTTCCAGGCAAAGGAAACTGCAGTTGCTGGTACACTGGTTTGTGAAGATGAAGAAAAAGGATGCCAAAATTCCTCAAGTAATTAATGAACCCGGATGGTATCCCTGTCCTGCACCATTGATGATATTCCCATTCATGGTTATGGAAGCTGTGAATGAAGCATTTCATTCAGGGTCCCAAGATATGTAGAGCTCAGGCTTTGGGATTTAGCTTCCTATTAGACAGAGCTGGCACTGCCCATCCCATTTTCTTTTTCTTAGGCTGCTTCTTTCTTTGCCGTCTACTCTATTCTTCCTCTGAAGTTATAATCCAGAGGTCTCCTAGAAAGTGCTTGGTAGTCAGTGAGACGGGGAAACTGTTCTGAGGCCCAAGTACAAATGTCAAGTATCATCCCGTGACTCCATGTCATCAGAAAGACCCCAGCTTCCTGCACTGGCATACTGCAGACTCAGGGTCTCTGTCTCTTCATCTACACTGCCAAATCCACAAAAAGTCAAGTAATCAACTTATATAAACACACAACATAAGGTGTATGACACCTTTTCAGGAAAATAATCGGTGCCTGAGTTAACCAGCGTGGGAAATGGGAAGGGTCATTACCCCTCTTCCTGACAGATTCCCTAGGGTTTTCGTGGTTCTTGAAAGTTTTGCAGCTCAGGTTTAAAGATTCAGTTCAATTTTTACATTTATTTTAGTTTTTATTTATGTATATGTGTGTTCTCATGTAAGTATTTGAACATGTGTGTGGGTGTCTTCAGTGTCCAGGCGAGGACACTGGATACCCTGCAGCTGGGAATATAGGTGGTTGTCAGCGAGCTTATGTGGGCTCTGGGAGCCGAACTCTGGTCCTCTGCTAGAGCAGCAAGGGCTCTTGATCACTGAACCATCTCTCTATCCAGTCCCCCATTGTTTGTATTTAGCAAAACTTTTGTGTAAGCAATTTAAAGCGATTTAAAGACTTCCATCTTGGCACTTACTCAAAAGAAACCTCTTTTTAAATCTCATGATTCACAGAGATTCACAAGAGAAACAAAAATCAAATGATTCCAAGACATCTGCAGCCAAGCACTGGGCTGAGCTCTGGGAGTCCTCCTGAGGAAGGGAGAAGGCATTGTAGGAGTTAGGGGGTCAAGGTCATGACGGAGGAACCACAGGCACAGCTGATCTAAGCTCATGGGACCACATGGGCTCTGGACTAACAGTTAGGGAGCTTGCATGGACCCGACCTAGGCCCTCTGCATGTGTGTGACAGTTGTGCAGCTAGCTCTGTTTGTAAGGTTCCTAGCTGTGAGATCAGGACCTGTCCCTGGTGCTTAGCTGAATTTTTGGAACCTATTACCCATGCTGGATTATCTTACCCAGCCTTTATACAGGGGGAAGAGCTTGGTCCTCCCTCAACTTCATGTGCCTTGTTATGTTTAAGACCAAGGGAGGCCCGCCCCTTTCTGGATGGAGACCAAGGAGCAGTGGGTAGAAGGGAAGGGGGATAGATTGGAGTTGGGGAGGGGAGAGGATAAGAGGAGAGGAAGAAGGCAAAACTGTGATCAGTATGTAAAATAAAGGGAAATGTTCATTTAAAAAGAGAAGGAAAGAATCAAATGAGTCCCTATTCAATAACCAGAAACAGATTTAGCCATTCATTTTACATCTATATTGTATGTATACTGTAAAGGTATATGAATACTGATCCCAAAAATTCTCAGAGCAAGAAAACCCCTAGGGAATCTGTCAGGAAGAATAATACTGAACCTCCCCGACTTCCAACCTTGAATAATACAGACACCTATTATTTGTTGAAAATGTGTCACAAGCTATATGTCATAGGCCAAATATTATTCTAAATATTGCCTGAATATTTATGTATTTACCTTCAGTCCAACAGAAGTAAGGGACCAGATGAACACAATCAGTGATAAGAGCTGATGCAAATATTACACGTGAAATTTAACCGAAATTATTAAATATCTGAGGTAATTATTATCATCATTGTTATTAGTTTGGCTTTTTGAGACATGATTTCAATGTCTAATAGTCCTAGATGTCCTGGAAGTAGCTCTTTTTTTCTTTTTTTTTTTTGAGACAGTGTTTTTCCAGAGCTTTGAAACCTGTCCTGGAACTAGCTCTTGTAGCCCAGGCTAGCCTAGAACTCTCAGAGATCTGCTTGCCTCAGCCACTATTGCCCAGCGATGTAATTACTTCTTAAGCAGATCCTTTTTCTTTTGGGGGATCACATCGTTTGTTTGCTTTTCAACAGTGTCATAAGCTAGAATTCTATTCAAACCCAGTCCTAAAACCTTGATGTTGTACTTGAAAAGCAATGGCTGGATAGCATCCAGTGTGCTAACCGGCACTCCTGAACCAGCAGCCACTAAAGCTGACCATGTCCACCCGTTAGTGCTGGGTGGCAGGTGAGGGTCACAGAAATTTTTACATGTTCATTCGAGGATCCTGGAGTCAAGTATGTGCCTTCCTCCCATGCTGCATTTCAACTTATCTTGTACTTCCACACAATCCACCTGTCATCTCCTCACTACATCCTAGAAGAAACAGGCAGCATGCAGACATGCATTAAAGCTCATTCTGGAAGCATGCCCTAGGAGCAAGATTTAACTCCATGCTTCATTTTCACACCCCTTTCAGTCTCCCTCAGGTCATGCTCGTTTGGGCCACACCCACCCTTGGGCGCTAAAACAGACAGCACCTACCTCAGCAAGTGGGCAGAAAGGCCAGTGCAGTCAGCCAGGGCAGTGAGTGGCGGTCACGGAAGTCCTCAGCTCCTTCGTGCAAGCAAGCGCCTGGACGTCCAGCGTAAGAACCCCAGAGAATTGGGGCGCATGCGCGGACCTGCGCATTGACGCATTGACGCAATGACGTCAAGTCACTCTTTGCAACCATTTTGTTTTGTCGGTAGCGGTGCCGAGATTCTAGACCTTGAGGTCAGTCATTCCCGGGATCCTAGTTTTGTTTGTAGTCCACAGTGGTAGTCATGGTCCAGAAGCTTTATTATGAGCATAAATATTATACTCTGCAAGATTGCAAGGAGGAAATAGTTAATGAGAACGGAGTTGTGCCCTCCACCTCAGCCGCGGCCATGGAGGCAGATGGTGGCCATAGTGGAGGCTTCATAGGCCGCCTAAATTTCAAAATCTATGAGAGCAGCCAGGGCCAGGATAGCGAGAGTGTCTCTGAGGAAAGTGATGCCAACGTGAGAGAAAGCAGTAGCCACCCGGATTCTTCTTTGGAGCTTGACCCGGAAGAACTGAACACCTCAGTGGCTGGTGTGGCAAGGATTCCTCGGAGTCACCGGGGTTGTCACAACCTCTTCCATTTCATACCTCGCCAGATCAAGAAAATGGAACGCGTCTTTAAAAAATCCCAGTATCCAGATTTGGCTGCCAGGTATGTGATTTGGACCAAGAGCACCCCAACCTCCCTGGCCTATGGCTCATTTTGAGGTGTCCTTTCGTTCTTCAAGGCCCTGTATTCCCTAAGGCCCTCTTCAAGTCACAGGGGTCTTCTTCTTTAGTGGTGGGTACGGGAGGATGTCCCATGTGGGGCCGAGCTCAGTACCAACATGTAGTGCGGGCGTGAAGCAAGTGTCCTTAGTCAACACCTCTCATTCCAAGTCACATTTTAATTTCTGTGAAATATAGAGACCAGAGTTTAGTGGCCCAAACAACTCACTAGCATCAAGTTCACGAGTGCTGGGCTTATACTTTGTTGGGTGACCTCCTCTCCAGTAGTCTCCTCTTCTTTTCAGGGACTGTGCACCTAGTCATCAACCCCTTTTGATTTCTCTTTCCCCTCCCCTAGTGTTGTTTTTAAATTAGCACTTTGCTCAGCATAGACTTTGACTTTTTTTTAAATTTTTGATAGTTTGTTACAATTATATGTCTCTATCATTTAGAAAGTTTTGCAGGAGATGAATTCATTTCAAAAGTAGGACTGCCTCTGCGAATGAAAGTTAATGCCGAGTGTGAGGGAAGATGTTGATATTTTAGAAGGCATAGAATTCATGTAGGACATTGTATTGCATGTAAAACACTGCATGATAAACATCCGTGGTTCTCTTTACACAGGGAAGAACTTGCAAGAGCTCTGAAAGTGCCTGAAGCAAAACTGAAGGTCAGTGAATCCAAACAAAGCAATTGGACAATCTATAGCCTTCTTTAGGTGTTAGCTAGCCTTGTCCTAGGCAGTTTTATTTATTTTTTTTCTCATTTTTTTATTCAAGATTTCCATCTTCTCCCCTCCTCCTCCCCCGTCCCTCCCCTCCCTTCCACCCATACTCCCACTCCACCCCTCTCCAAAGACAAAGAGCCATCAGGGTTCCCTTCACTATGTTAAGTCCAAGGTCCTCCCAGCTCCCCCTAAGTCCAGGAAGGTGAGCAACCAAACTGACAAGGCTCACGGTGAGCCCGTCCATCCTGTAGAGTTCATGTTCATTGCCTAGGCACTTTTAAATGAATGGATTCTATTTCCTTTTTTCCCTGTTTGAATGTTGGTTTTTTGGCACAGGGTTTCTCTGTGTAACCCTTGCTCTCCTAGATCTCAGGGTTCTATTGACTCCACCCCGCCAATTGCTGAGATTAAAGCACTTGACAAACTGAGCTGTCTTTAACTCTATTTAAACCTTAATTGAAACAGCTCTACATAAAAGGGCCATTATCTCTAGGTGGACAACCTATATAACTTATGTTTTTCATTGGGATGCAATTTTTGACCCTCTGCTGGCCACACACTTAGCCTCCTATGGAAATACTCCTTGCCCCTTTACCTCTTAAATTGCCCCGATCTTTCTATTTTGTGTCTGGAATATCAGGGTTAAAAGTGCTACACTGCATAAAGAAAAAAATGATCATATCTTGGGACGATGGTAATAGATAGTGGCATCCTTTAATGTTAATTTTTCTGGCATTCTGTGTTGTGTCTAGCCAAACACATTGCCAAATAGTTATGTAAGGGTTGAGATGAGGCAGGGACTGATAGGTATGGAAGAACAACACTTAAAACACAAAGGTTAATATTGTGCAGAGCAAGATTCTGGAAGTCTTGCTGAAACAGAGATAGTTTTCTTCATCCTGATGCTGGAGAAATTTGTATAACATGAAAGAATATGCTGGTCAGATTTACCACTTGTGGAAGTCCCCACTGAAGCGTTTATTCTATGGGAAAAAGACAAAATCATGACCCTGTTTGCAGAGGTTAACACACAGCCGGGGCTTGCTTTTGTGAGCTGTGTAGGAAGTTCCATGTTAGGTGCCTTAAGTGAGGTCTCTCTCTTGGCTCTGGGGGTGGAAGCCAATGCTAAAACAATCTTGTCTGCCTCTGATTTTAGGTGTGGTTCGCCAACCGACGAGCCAAAGAGAGGAAGAAGGCAACACTGGTACATCTAGAAAACACACCTCCTGTTCAAGACATAATTATACTTAGGGACATAAAGGAAGATTCTTCCTAGATGGCATTCATCCTTCGTTCAGGAGCCAAATAGCTAATTGGTGACCCATGTGCCCATTGCCAAGATTAACTAAAATTGAATACTCATGTTAAGAATAAAAACATAACCTCCACATGCTTTCTGGTATTTTGTAGGATATGATATAGACTTTCCAGGAAATTCCATTTAAACAGAATGACAAAGTCTAGTTTCATGGGGTAGCGTTTCTAAATCATGAGTGTTTCTTGCATAAATGAATATCCCCAATACATGGTAATTGGGAGACAGTGGGTCACATGAGCCTTCTTGATTCAGGCTCACTTGATCCTTTGAGCAAGAGATTCAGAAGTAATCCTGCAAACAAGAAATCTAAGGAGAATGTGGCACAGACAATATTGATGGTGATGAATACTTTTTATTTGGGGGATAGTAACAATTCTTTTTTTCCTTTCAATGAAAATAGATTTTTAAAAATCATATATTGCTTATGTTTTCCCTTCCCCTTACTCTTCTCAGGTCAACCCCACTTACCCTCCCATCTGGATACATTCCCCTTTCTGCCCCTCTTTGAAAACATCTCAGGTGGGTGGAAGCTGCCCACAGTCAGGCCTGGACCAGCTAAAGACATTCATGTGCAGGAAAGGGTCAATGTGATGAGCAAATGTGAGGAGGAGAAATTGGATGGAACGAATCAGAACGGTTCATGTTCTGTAGAAAGAGGCAGAACAGAAGGAGCGAAGGTGGTGAGGAGCAGGCTGCTGTGGGCAGCCTGCTAACCACCCAGGGCCTTGGTGGTACCAGACCCTGTTGTGCTGCTACCAAGGGTTTGTGGGTTCATGGTGCTACTGCGGGCGGGAACTGTGTTGACATGCATGGGTTTTGCCATAATCAAAGACCACAGGATGCCCTGTGTCTGAGTTGTCACCTGTTGGAAGACCATGCCACTTCAGGGGCTGTACTGATCTGAATGACCTGCACTGCCACCAGTGCCATTGTGACATCATGGAATAGGATGCTGCTGAAGGCCATGTATGGGTCAGTGACCAGGGTCTCTGTGTTGATGTCCATGGCTCCTGGTACAACTGAAGGCCATGCATATGCCTGGTATCTAGGCTATCACCTGGGGCTGTGTTGGTGTCCCTGGGTCATGCTGCTGCTAGAACCATGCCAATCTGAGTACCTGTGCTACCACCTAGGGTCTTGGTTTCGTTCATGTGCAGCTGCTGCCGAAGACCTTCCTGGGTCCATGTCAGAACTGCAGCCAGGGTCTGTGTTGAAGTCCATGTCCTGTGTTGCCACCTAAGGCCACATGGATGCTCAGGTCCTGGACTGCAATAGGGACCTTGTTGGTTTCCAAGCTTCCAGAGCCATGCTGATCTGAGTAACCTGTGCTACCACCCAGGGCCTTGGTGTCATACAGGCCCAAGTAGCTGCTGAGGGCCATGTGTGTGTCCGTGTCCCTATGGCAGGCAGGGTCTGAGTTGATGTCCATGGCTCCTGTTACCACCGAGGTCCATGAAGTTGTCTGGGGTCTGGTCTGCCATCTGAGGCCATGCTGGTTTCCCAGAGTGAAGCCACCTCCAGCGACTGATCTGAGTGACCTGTGCCACCACGTGGGGCTCTGGTGATGTCAGGGCCTAAGCTGCAGCCTAGGGCTATCTCTGGGTCCATGGTCCCACAGCAGCCAGGGTCTGAGTCAATGCTCATGGCATCTGTTGCCACCCAGGGTCATGCAGATGACTAGGGTCTGGTTAGCTACCTCAAACCATGTTGGTGTCTGAGAGCCATGCTGCTACTGGGACCATACTGATCTGGATGACCTGAGCTGCCACAGGTGCCATGGTGACATCTGAGCCAGAGATGATGCAGAAGGAAGGCCATGTCTGGATCTGTGGTCCTGCTGCAGCTGGGGTCTGTGTTGATGTCTGTGGTCTATGTTACCATACAAGGGCACGCATGTTGAAATCCAAGCGCCGTGCTGAGCCTGCCCTGCCCTTCAATAGCCCTGGCAAATTTGTCCCTGAACCTTGCTAGACACTGTAGCAAGAGAGCTGACCCTGACACACACAGGCGAGCTGGCCCCACTGGCCCAGGCATGGGGGGCTGGTCCCTGCACTCAGGAGAGATTGCCCCACCCCTCAACACAGGCATGCAACAGCTGACCCTGATGGAATGGGTGTAGGAGAGAAGATCCACTGATCACCTGAGGGATTTTCTCCAGGATCCAAGACTGACTAGGTCCCCTACCACACAGGGCAAAATCAGGGCTTTGAGTTGCCCACCCTAGCATCTGCCCATCTAGGACCTGCTGGCACATGTGAAGGTTCTTCAGGATCTCCACAACGTGGGGCAGCTTCAGGATAATGGAGAGGAGTTTCAGTGAGGGTCCAGATACAAGAGACCTTTAACCAGACCAATGACTCATCACAATGAACGTTTTCAGGTGAATTTGATTGGACAAAAAGGTTTACTGCATGTCACACAGTGGCTTCCAATGCCACTAAAATAATTGGAGTGGCAGGAAAGTCAGAGGAGTGAAGTGAGTTTTTTGTTTGTTTGGTTGGTTTGGTATTTATTTATTTATTTTTTCCTGGCAAGAAACCACATGGGTAAAGGGAGTCTATAGAGGGACTGGGAAATGAACAGAATTGGGATGCATGTTGTGAATTTCCCAAAGAATAAATAATTACTTATATATTATATGTATAATGTATTCAAACATGCAGGCTTCTATGGAGTAATAATAAAAGAAAATATAAAAAGTAAAATGGAACTTAGCATTTTAATATTGAAGAAAATATTCTGGGTGTGGGATCATTCAGAGATTCACCGTGACCATGAATAAATTTTAATAAGAAGAGGCTTTATCAAATAAATACTAGTGCTGTATGCTCATGACCCCAGGACTACAACTGAGAGCACTCCCTAGATGTAGTCCCTGGACAGAGCTTATGGAGTCAAACCACAAGATTACAATGTATTCTACTGCACATAGGCCGGGTCTAAATGTAACATATATGTCTTGCAGTTGCAGAATCTTATAGAGTTAAATTAAGCCAATAGCTCAGTTTCTTTACTGTTTTGCTTTGCCTTCCTTCCCCTGTCATAAAATCAGGTGGATCACCAAATAACTGATGGAGAGGAATGTTTGTTTTTAAATCATGTTGAGGTCAAGAGCCATAAGCCAACCCCAGAGCCAACTCATTAATAAAATAGACCAGCATAAAATAATATTCCAGTATTAATAATATCTTAACAATATTCAGATCACTGTAAAATGGAATCCAGTAACCAGGCAGGGACCTGGTTATCAAATACCAAAGCAGGCAGGGCAGGCAAGTAGGGCAGCATCAGCTGTGGTAGTAACCTTAGTGATAGTCCTCCCTTGCTGGATCTGCCCTTCATCTCCCCCATCACCAGGTAGGCCCTGGGTTCCCCCAAAGTGCCTCACTTCTGAAGGTACCTAGTAGTCATCTACAACTGCTGTGGACCAGTAATTTCCTGTTTTGATTTCCCACATGCAGACATTCAATTTGACCAATACCATTTGTTGAAGAGGCTATCTTTTATTCAGACTGTATTTCTGGCCTCTTTATCAAAAGTAATAGGGACAACCTTCAAAAGAGGATGCCTGTGCTTTAAGGTGGAGACAGCAGGCAACAGCTGTCAGTACGTCCTGGTCTGTCATCAATCAGGTCCTGAATCTCTTCTCAGGAAGACATAATCCTACTAGGTGTGCATGATGACCCTGGGGATGAATATTTGAAGAGAATAATTTGAAGAGATCTGCTGCAGCATTTAAAGGTGTCAGACCTGCAGATCCCAAAGCTGCAGGATCTCCACAACACAGGACAATGACAGGATATCTAAAAAGGAGTCCCAGCGAGGTCCCATCATCAATGGTAGAGCACAAAGAAGAGGCCTCAGCCAGACAAATGACCCATTACAATGAACACTTGCATGTCTACACTTTAATCAATTATAACATCTTTCATTATCTCTTACAATATCTGTTACTTCCATACTTCCCTGATACCAGGACATCTTTTGTTCCACTTCAGGAACTAAATACAAAGGACATTTATTCTTCATTCTATTTACAATCTATTTCTCCTTTGACATCTGCGTCCCCTCTCCTTTTGGCAGACCATTGTTTTGTCCTGTTTACTCAAATCTATTGGCCAAGTCTCTCCATGATTAGACATAGCTCACTGCCTGGCAGTGGTAGAAAACTCAGGTCCCTCTAGTATGTTTTCTGTGCATATGTCCTGAATATGGATATAGCATTCCATTTTTCCAAATCCTCATTTCCCAGGGAATTGTGTCTTTACCTTTTTTCCCCAGGCTTTGGAGTCTGTTTGCTTTTTCCCTATCTACTGAATTCCTGGCCTGTCTCTGGCAGGTATGGGCAACATGCGTCTGTAAAACCTCTCAAAAGATGCCTGCTCTAGAGAACATAACACCAGCCTGGAGGGAAAGAAACAAAGCTCAGCCCTTGAGCACATCTCCAGGAAACCATCAGAAGTCAAAATGAAGTATCCTTGATTTAGAAAACATGACTTCTAGTAGAGGTGGCATACTTTCTCTATTTATTTCTCTGTTGGAGGGGATCTAGTCAGCTCCATTGAGATGTCACTAGAAAACATGCTTGAGCCACGCTGACAGAGGTTATTGAGTTCCTTAGCCTACCAGTGGTCTTTTGCCCAACTATGAAGGAGGCAGACCAGTCTGTGTTGAAGTTGTGAACAAGAGTCAGATTTACAGGACTCTTTGTGTAATGCTGCTTCTGTTGTTGATTGCATCTCATCAAACCACTTAAAATCAGGTCTGTCAGTCCATGATACAATCTGATCATAAATGAAAAAATTCCTGAGAGAGAAAAAGAGGTCAATGACAAAATAGGGAGAAAATAACCTTCAAAATAGTGTAAAATAATCATCGGGCTCCCTCTTCTGGATCGGATGACTTTGTAACAAACACTATCTCAAAGGAGATTGATGCACTCCTACAGGGGATGGAGTTTTAATAGGTGTTCCATTGTACATCTGCATGGTAATGCTGCCTCTGTATCACCTGGTGAGTTTGGAGATAAATTGGACTTTTATCCAGACCAGTTGGATTGCATAGATAAATGGGACACTGGGAGGAATTTGCATTTCTTGTACCGTTTATATGCCACAACACAGGTGACTGTAATCCCAACACCCCCTGTCATCAAGACAGCTGGAAAATACATGACTTTCCCTGATTAGGGAAACCTATTAGTTTCATTCTTATGATTCTCTGTGTGGAATAAAATGCTGCTATCACTCTATCACTATGCTATTTATATGCTCCCCACTTGCTTGTGTCTCTAAAGCATGATAGGAAATGTAATGAATTTATGTGATGGCAAAAACATAGAGCCAGTTCATGTTAGCTTCTTGGGGCATAAAAATCACCAGTATGGCTGTAGTTAAGGAAGATAATGTGTGCCAGGCAGTGGTGACACACACCTCTAGTCCTAGCACTTGGGAGGCAGAGCTAAAAGAATCTCTGTGAATTTGAGGCCAGCCTTGTCTACAGAGAGAGTTCAAAGACAGAGATACACAGAGCAACCCTGTATCAAAAAAGCAAAGATAGATAGATAGATAGATAGATAGATAGATAGATAGATAGATAGATAATATGAAAGGAAGAAAATGTGCTCTATGAAAATATTTCTCAATACCTTGGTTCTATATTGCCGTGCAACAAGACAATAAGAATTTGCAAGGTTACTGTTGATTTTGGCACCAACAGTACAAGACATTGGGTCTGTCAGAGGCTATTGCTCAAGGGAAGGAAATTTAGCATGTAGCAATGCATGTAGCAAATGCATATCTCTTCACTCAGATGATGGTCAGCTTTTATTATATGGCACGGATTATAAAATGATGTGGTGGTTTGAATGAGACACCCCCACAGTCTCAGGCTTTATGGGGAACCCTGTTAGCCAACCATCTTTAAGAGGTGGGTCTTGGTTAAGGCATAGCAAATCTTAGAGCTATCAACAAGGTTATTCAACCTATAGGCCCTCTACACTCTCAATTCCTCTACCTTCTCTGTTCCCAAAGGGATGGCCTCATATAGTTATTGATTTAAAGGATTGTTTTTTCACTATACCTTTACAAGAAAAGGATAGAGAAAAATTAGCCTTCACAGTGCCGAATTATAATAATTCTCAGCCTATTAGGAAAAATAACTATCAAATAAGGATCGTCATGAAAATATATGGTTTATGATATCAGGTAATGGATACACACACACACACACACACACACACACACATATATATATATATACATATATATATATATATATGTACATGATTTTTGTAGTTTGACAATGGCTCTGTATGTCTTTAAATCCAAGCCTGTTGTTGAAAGGAACATTCAGAGTTTCTATCTCATATCTGGATCCATATGGTATGGCAAAGAAAGAAGACTTTAGGAAAAATTTTACTTTCTCCATGTCTATTTTGTCTATATCTTATTCTTTATTGAATGTAAGGGTCTATGACTACTGTTCACCTTTTCCAGGATGAACAATAGATTTTCCTACAATGTTTTATCCTACAGTAATCTTTGAAGTTTCCAGGATGATGATGAGGCACCATAGCAACAATTCCACCTGGTTGAGACGACATCATGATGCTGATAGCCCTACTGTAAGACTGATTGTTTGGGTACCAGCTGCTTAAATGGTGCACCTTTTCAAGGTGTTCCAGCCCGAACTCCAAATAAGAACTTTGGAACAATACTCTGTTGACTACATACAAATCGATAACAACTATAGTCAACGTTAATTGTGAAAGTTAACCATGACTTTACATTTGCAGGATCCCATAAAGAGAACATTGCCCCCATGACAGCGGGAAGCAATTCTGAGGACAATGCCTCCTCTCCAAAAATGTTTGTCCTCGGGGTTGAGAACACCATTTAGGGGTTTTTGATTTTTACTTGTATTAGGCAGAGGGTTGGGGTGGAAAAAAGTTTGTTCAATTAAATGCTGGGATAATAATAATGGGTAATAGAGTGAATTCTTGTGAGCTATTATTTAAGTATACTTTAATTGGTATACTTTTTGTACAGTGATACAAATTATATGTACATTGATCAAATTATATTTGTTATCTCTGTTTACAATATTTGTGCACCTATGCAAGTTAACTTGTCAGATTGTATATATACATGTTTCAACCTCAGTTTAGGACATTTTGCATATTGATACAAGTTTTAGGGGCAATATCTTTGGCAAGGCCCTAACAAAGCTGAGGGGGACTGTGTTGATGTCTGTGGCTCCTGTTGCCACCAAGGTCTGTGCAGAAACTGTACTGTGGGCCAACACTTGAGGTCATGTTGGTATTCGAGGGTCATGGTGCAGCCTGGGCAATATAAAGGCCTCTTCCAGCAAATTCTCATTTTGTCATTTTTCAGAGAGAACTGATTAGAAGTGACCTAATCTTGTCAAAACATTAAAGGTTGTTTAAGGGCCCCCTAGTGTTGTTATGCCATGGCTGGTGATACACATGGAAGGCCTGCCCTTTTCTGAAGGGAAAGGAGGGGGGAGGTTGAGGAGAGGGACTGGGAGAAAAGGAGGGAAGGAGAGGAAAATGTGGCCACGCTGGGAAAAATAATTAATAGTTCAAAGAGATAAAGAACCCCTAGTGCAGCCAGGGGAGATCGCATAGTGCTTAGAAGGACCCGATGGCATTCCTGAAGATGAGATTCCAAGCCCTGTTACTCACATGAGGGAAGGAGAGAACAGACTCTCAGATTTCCCTCTTCATCCACATGTTCACGTGTGCCATGCTCACACATAGTTAAAGTAAGCACGGTTCTAATAAGAAACTGGAGCTGAGAAAAGCCTGGGAATTGACTATATATGTGTCTGGCTAGGGGTTCTCAACCTTCCTAAGACTGTGACCCTTCAATACAGTTCCTCATGTTGTGACCCCCAACCATAAAATTACTCCATTTCTACTGTATAACTGTCATTTTTTACTATTATGAGTAGTTATGGAAATACCTCTATTTATCAATGGTCTTACACAGTCAACCTCTGTGAAAAGGCTCTTTGGTCCCAAAAGGAGTTGTACTCACAGTTTGAGAACAGCAGCTGTAGGTCATCTCTAATATCTGCATCCTCATCCACACTGCTCTGGACCACTATGACAGTACTGAGGAGAAACAGAAAAGGCAGGTAGGTGTAGGAAGATTTTTCTGTCTCTCCTGCCAGCTCCCGTATCACAAAACTGAGAATTACTATTCATTGTGAAAGCTCAGCCAATAGCTTAGGCTTGTTTCTAACTAGCGCTTACAACTTAAATTAACCCACTCCTTTTGATCTACATTCTTTTATGTGGGTCAATTGCTTATACATTTTGGTGCCCATGATGCCTCCTATGCACCTGACTGGTGACTCACAATGTCTCTGCCCTTCTTCTTCTAGCATTCTCTCTACCCTGAATATCCTGCCTAGCGACTGGTCACTTAGCTTTCTATTAAACCTATGAAAGTGACACATGTCCACAGTGTAAAGAAATGTTCCACAATAGGCAGGTGTCGAATCCTGAAGTTTCCTCATGCATGGTAGCAGAGAACACACCCACATTCTTTGAGGGGAGGGGATAATTTGGAGGGGAACAAAAACTACATCAAAGTAAAGGAATCATCAATGGTCCCTTGAGAAATCGTCCTGAATTTCATGGATCAGTTTGCACATCTTTTTAAATGATAGTATGGACTGGAGAGATGGCTCAGTGGTTAATGGCATTTACTGCTCTTGTAGAGGACACAGGCTCATTCCCACCACCCACATGGCGAGTTAGAGAGATCTATAGCTTCAGTTAAGCTCCAGGCCCAAGGGATTTGACACCCTCTTCTGATCTCCACAGATACAAGGCAGATACATGCCACACACACCTACATGCTGGCAAAACCCTCATACACATGAAAATAATCAAATCCTTAAAAGAAGGTGCTGGTGTTTATTAATTGTTTTAGAAACAAGTGTAAGGAGATGGCCACTGTGCATGAGCATGTCTTACTCCATGTTGATAAAGGGAATCAACAGTGGAGGGAGATTGGAATGCTGGCACCAGTCTATTCTATAACAGACATCTGCATGCAGGGAAGACCCAGAGGATTGTTGTTCTGGAATACTGTAGAAAGCAGACTTGCGAATAGCATGACTGAAGAGTATCAACATGGCTCTTGCTCACGTGTCACACTTCCCAGTAGAAGTCAGGGTTCTCAAGAGAATAAGTCAAAGGCAATGAATCTACTTGGATTTTAGAGTAACTAAAACCAAGAGACAGCACTTGATCCCCAAAGGCAGGTGAGTGGTCAACAGGGGCAGGGTCATGATTACAGTAGACAGATGAATGTAGACCTATTTGCTGGTACCTGCACCAGGTGTTTTGAGAAGTGAAACTCAAAGAAAGTTCACAAATTAGCCTCAGTCTGTACAGGTAGCTGTACTTGAGAGCTATAAGGGTATATCCAGTGAACAGGTAAAGGCCAGCCTTGTCAGATTGCCAAGGCTCATTAGTAAATGGAGCACCAAGCCAGTCTGAAGCAGTGACTAGTATCATGTAGCCAGGAATGAGAATGTTGCCTTCATCCCCTAATCTTATACCTGGGGAGAATAAAACCGAGAGGTAAATCTATGTTTCAAAAATCACACAGCAAGTTGAGAGGGAAACACAGCAGGGGGCTGTGAGAAACTCTGTTGGAAAAGAATGTGGACTATAAGAGAAGATGGACAACACCAGGAGAACATGGTCCTTTGAATCAACTAAGCATAGCTCAGATGCGCTCACAGACTGAAACAGCAAGCAAAGGTCCTGCAAGGGTCTGTACTAGGTCACCTGTGTGAATCTGGTGGCTGTTAGCTTGGTGTTCTTGAGGGGCTCCTTAGAGTGGAAGACTCTTTAACCTGCTTTTGTGAATGTTTTCCTCCTGTTGGGTTGTCTTGTCCATCATTTGTATGACGGCTTTTGCCTAGACTTATTCTATCTCATTTTATCCTGTTTGACTGTTTTCTCTTAGAGGCTTGCTATTCTCTGAAAAGGAAATGGAGGAGAGGGGATCTGGGGGAGATGTGAGGTCGAAAAGTTAGGAAGTGGAGGTAGGAAAATCTGTGGTCAGGATGTATTGTATGAGAGAAGAATCTATTTTCAATGAAACATTTTTAAATGTGGATTGCACCTGAAGAATGACACTAAAATCTACCCTGTCCTCTCCACATCCACAAAGCATACACATACAGGAACTCACAACAGCAATGTGCATCCGTGCACCCGACCATGTGGCTACACATAAAAATGATGTCTCACATACAATAATGTATTCATATTTTCAAGTTCAGTTTACTTTCAGATGCCTTCCAATTTCCATGATTTTCTTTGTAGTATTTATATTGGCATCTGCTTCTCTAATGTACAACCTGCCTGAATGATCTACTGGGTTCTTCTGCACGAGGAAAATTTCATGGAGATCAAGGATTAAACAGCAGAGACAAGCTCCTTGGTAAAGGCCTCCGAGGAATTTTCTGTGTATCCTTTCTTCTGCACTTGCCCAATCTCCGCGGTGGACTCTGTCATGGAAGGTTTTTTTCTGTTTGGTCTCTCTTATTGCCCTGGAACTTCAATAAAGGTTTAGAAGATTTATTTCTGTTAATCAAGAGAAAAAGCAGGGACAGGCAGGTGACAAGGAAACTATGGGAACAATGGGATGCAGGAGGAAGAGAACACGATTCCCTAAAATCATGTCCCAGGCCACGTTCAGACCTGAGAAAGTCACAGTGAGGGACTGAGAACACTGACAATCCAGGGAAACTCGGGCAGGGTGATCTGCTGCCCTGGAAGCCCAATGCCATGTGACAATACACAAGGCAGAAGGAAACTTAGCGGATGACAGTGACCCCTAACTGAAGCTGTTGGGACAAGGACCTGTGTATCAGTATTGGCAGTCCCCACTACCATCTCCAAGCTGTTTCTCCTTATAAAACAGGTTTCTCTGCACTGCAGTACAACACTAGTGCACACAGCTCCTGTCCCACCTACGGTGATGATGGAGACACAGTATATTTGCTGCATTTCTGCCTCAGCTGTCTCAGCCCCTCTGCCTTGGCTTCTATTTCTGTCTGAACCCCTGGAACTTGGGGGAGGGGGCTTTTCTAAAAGCGCGATGAGAAAGGATGTAAACACTTACGACCCTCTCCACCTTCTTCCTGACCCCTCATTGCTGTTCTCGCTTCTCCTCAAGGAGATGGAGTAAGGACACCGAGAGAAGAGGTACCCATGGGAAAGTATGGGGCACACCCTCTCATGGTCACACCCCTGAACTGCATCAGGACGAAGATAGGAAAGGTAGGCTTTGGAGTTCAAAAACACTGCCAGCTTCTCTTCCTGTTCAGGCTTCTCATCCACGGAGTCAGAGGGGACGCCAAGGGCTCAGAGTCACTAGAAGTGGGAAAAGGCGCTGGACATTCGGAACCCGGCCCAGCCCAGGTACAGCATCTCCATTTAGTTCCACCCATCTGTAAGTACAGTCTCATGCTGGCAGGCTGCAATGGGGGCTGCTGAAGGAATAATGCAGAGAGGCATTTGTTCTCTGATGCTCTACCTGAGGAAGTCACTGTTTACAGTGTGGCTCAGGTAATGTGTCATATGACTGTGAAGAAAGAGCATGACTAAAACAGGAAACCTCCTGAGGCTGTCTGGGCTCCAAGCAGGAGATTTGTCTTTGCCCCTCTTGGTCTTGTTGTAGCACATCTGGTCCTCCAGGGGGAGACAAACGCCGCTGGCTTCAGCTCTCAGGCCTTCTTCTGTGGGTTCCCTGCAGTCAGCTGTCTGGATCAGGGTCTCCTGCAGATTTACTCCAGGCTTTGGCACTTCATGGGGTCGGGTCTTCTTGGAACTTCTGTATAGATGCATCAGGATGCACGGGCCTGAATGCAGCCATCGGGGAAAATCAGGTGGTAGTTTAGGTTTCCTTTGGTTCATGGCCCATACTTGGGGACAACTGCTTCAGGCAATGTTTCCCTTGAAGGTGGGGAAATCAAACTAACATGAAGGGAGGCTCTTGAAGCTGGGCAGAGGGAATTGGAGAAACAAATGTTGTTTGGCCAATAGCCTAAGCGTATTTCTGGCTAACTCATATCCTTATCTAATCCATCTCTATTAACCTGTGTATTGCCACGTGGCTTTGGATTAACAGCTAAAGTTCTGGCATCCATCTCTGGAGGAGCTACATAGCTTCTCTCTTGCTCTGCTCTTCTTTCTCCCAGCATTCAGTTTAGTTTTCCCTGCCTAGCTCTGTTCTCATATAACTTGCTATAGGCCCAACGCAGTTTCTTCATTAACCAATTATATCCACAACATACAGAGGGGAATCCCACATCACATAATTGCTGTGCCATTTTTCTATGCCTTTATTCTGGGATTTCTATGGCCCCAAGAGATGTGCGTTAGTTTGGAATGTTATGTTGTAGGATTGACACTTGCTGGATAAGGATACACATCCCAATGGGGTCATCTTCTCATGTGTATATTAGACACAAATGTGACCAACTGTCATGAATGAGTAGCTGCGGGTGCTCTATCTGGCCCCAAACCAAGACCTGATTAGGAGCAATGGGCCCCTCCCTCACTGTGCTTTGTTCTCTACAGAGGAATCTTCCTCTGCATTTGTAGGGCCCTGATCCATAGGCCTACTTTGTGTGGCCAGGCACTGTCAATTTCTCAGGAAAATATTAAGAGCCTGACTGCATTCTGTGTAGACCACAGGGAGTCTTTCTCTCCAGCTCCAACTCACACACCCCACATCTGTTCTGAATCTACCTTCCTTCTAGTTCCTTTTCCTGTCCCTAATCCAGCATCCACCTCGGTGTTTATAATCCCAGCACCAGTGTTCCCAGTTCCTCTTAGAATAGAAGGATGTTGTCTCAAGGTTCCTGTCACTGTGACAAAACACCATGAAAAATGGAAGTTGGGGAGGAAAGGTTTTATATGACATACACTTCAGCATTGCTGTTCATCACTGAGGGAAGTAGGGACAGGAACCCCAACAGGGCAGGTTCACAGACACAGGATCTAATGAGGAGGCCATGGAGGAGTGCTGCTTACCGGATTGCTTTCCATGGCTTACTCAGGCTGCTTTCTTATAGAACCCAGGAACACCAGCCCAGGAATCGCACCTCCCTCTGAAATCCGGGCTCTTGCCTGTTGATCAATAATTGAGAAAATGCCTTAGATTTAAACCTCATGAAGGCATTTTCTCAACTGGGGCTCCTTCTTCTCTGATGGCTCTAGCCTTTGTCAGGATGACACACAAAATCATACATGTTATCTGGCATCTGGACACTCTTGCTGTGAGGATCACGTCCTCCATCTCTCTGCCGTGCCTCTATCATCCACAAACTTTCCTAATACAAGGTTGTACTACAGCCAGTCTATCTGCCCCTCCTCTGTCACACCAGACTTCTGGATGTGTGTCCTCAGTACACAGCCCTGTTTACCCATCTTCTCTACTGCAAAGTCCAGATTCCCTCGTTACCTGTACTCAGTTTAGAAAGCGGCTTTAACACATCCTACTGCACCCTCTTTTCTAGAGTCTGCCACATCTCACAAGTAGTCACAGCATCAAAAGCAGCTCATGCCTTGGCCACGTTCTCACAGGTCATGTGCTCTAACCCCACGACATACACCACCATGCTAATGCCACCCTGATGTGTCCTCCCTGCTGGAACTCCGGCATAACTCTCTCTATAGGCTTTCAACACTGCCTCTCCTCTAATCAACCTTGGGCTAACACAGCCGATTGCTCCCTGTATGCTCCCTGCAACCTATGTCTACCAGTAACTTGGCCTGGTTCACCTGCTGAGAATCCTTTGCCTCTCCTGCCTGACCTTGGAGGAATTGATCGATATGCCTCTTGTGCATCTCGGGCATAGGTGGGGAGGAAGAGAGGAAGCCTCTTTCTAATGGGCATGGGATGGACTCTTGTGTTTCCTTTGAAACAGTAGGACCTGTGGCAGGAGGACTCCTAGTACCATAACTGTGCCATTGATAGGAGGGACAGTGAACAGACCTGAAGGCAGCCTAGGTGACTGGTCACACTCCCTTCTGATGAAGGCTCAGAAAGTTGTCTTTCTGTATTTGTTGCAGTTTAAGAGTGGCCGCATAGGTTTGGGGGAAACAGCTTTAGTCATGAACAATCTTCTCACTGGGGACTTGTCCTGTTCCTGATTTTATGTGTTTCTTCCCACAGGGTCGTGTTAAGGTGACGATGGTACAATGTCACAACAGAGAAGAATATACGTCTGAGAGAGGATTGCTGTGGGTCTTGAGAAACTTTCATGACTTGTGGAGTGGTAAAGATGTCTCAGAGTTTGTTCCCTTTCTTTTTTCTTTTGTTAAATATTTTCTCAATAATGGACATCCACACCTTACTGACCCTCAAAAGGCACATGGAATATTTTGAATACACAATGATGTAGGTGGGTCATCTGTCTATGTTTTTCTTTCATAGGTTAATAAAGAAACTGCCTTGTCCATTTGATAGGACATTAAATTAGGTAGTCAGAGTAAACGGAACAGTATGCTGGGAGGAAGAAGGCAGTGAGGCACTCAGGATAAAGGTCCAACCCAAGATGGACTTAGGCTAGAATCTTCCTGTTAAGCCACCACTTCGTGGTACTACAAAGATTATTAGAAATGGGTTAAGCAAGATGTGAGAGTTAGCCAGTAATAGGCTAGAGCTAATGGGCCAGGCAGTGTTTAGAATAATACAATATATGTGTTGTTATTTGTGTGTAAAAATAACCATGTGGGAGCCAGGCAGGACGAAAAGCAGGCCTGCTCGCCTCATCACTACAACACAACTCTTTATTGCTGAAGGGATACAGTTTCACAGCCATTAGAAGGTGTCAGTGACACCTGAAGATCCTGTCTTCATCTGGGGTCTGGACAGGGTGATGCTTCAGGACTCCTCCAAAAGCTTTCCTGCAAGGTGTCCTGGCCATCAGCAGATGCACACTGGAGCTCCTGAGACTGCTGGTGTTTCCTGTATTTGGCTCTTCTTTGCTTAAACCAGTGCTGCAATAACACAGTGAAAGAGATGGCTTTGGTGTATTCAACAGTCAGTATCACAAGTGGAAAAAACAACTCTGTGTAACAGTAAGAGCCAGTGAGGCTTTAGATTGACCAGAGTTTTCTAAACAGCGACACACAAAATCCTTAGGAACCCCAACCCTGGAAATCAGATTTCAGAACAACCAGAAATATGAAATTCTTTAGGGTCTACCTTTCCTCTCTTATGTCCTGTCTAGGAAATGGGAAAATACGGATCTAAGAAAGAGACCAGGGATCAGTAAATCTGGATATGGAGAAGACCGGATAGGAAAAGGTCTTCAGGGATTTCAATCTACACATTCTCTGCCAAGGACAAGGTACTTGCATCATGCCCTTGAATTATAAGGCTTATGTGGACTACTGCTTAGACTATATGTACCTTCCCTGGCGCCCTGGAAAGTCACACCCCATTGCATGTATTCTTGTCTATGTAATCCTCATGATATATGCCTATAATAGAGCAGAAGGGAGAGCTCATATTTGGCCTTGAATCAATGATAACAAAGGCCAAATGGGTCCCAATTCTGGTTCTAATTAAATAGGCTCAGGAACAGCTGAAACAACTGCCATAGATTCCTCAACTTGGATTGTTGGAGATGATCCCGAGACTTCTGACCTAAGTTGAAGAGCAAGAAAGATGAAACTATTTCTATTTTTTTCCGTCTGACCATGTCCAGTTTTATCCATGATAGATCACCTTTCTGGCTGACTGTGGAGGTTTCTGTGGCCTCCCATAAAGACCTCTTATCTCCTATGCACAGGAAAGGAAGCTGCTGGGAAGTGATGGGCCAATGCCTGGTCCAAGTCTGGTTTTCAGCAGGCTTCCTGGAAATTCTGAAGCCTATTGCTCTAAGGAAGGAGAGGAGAGTGAAGGTGAGGTGGTGGGAACGGGCTGCCAGTGCCCTGGAGTGCATGCATGATTAACTGCTTTTTAAATAAGTAGAGGAGAAAGGACTGGGGGTTATGAGGAAAAGAAGGTGGATGGGTAAGTGAGGGGACAAGAACAGTCGATAGAAAGAAGAAAGAAAGCAGAAGAGAACAGAAGGCGAAGAGGAATAGAAAGGGAGAGAGAAAAGCTCAAAGGAAGTAAAGAAAGAAGACATAGATCAGGACATTGTTATCAGTCTCTGGTGACTGGGTCCCTATAGATTACTGTCAGCATCAGCTGGACCATTGCTTCTTGTCCTTATCAGACTAACGGTGGAACCCTCCCTCTTCACCTGCCTGGCCAACTGCCTCAAACAGAAAATCAACTCATCTAATTTACTGGTTTCTAGAAACAACTATGCTCTCCTAGAACAGGATGAGTCAATGATTTGTCATAGTGGGAAATGTGACAGTGCAAGCCAGTGAAGAGGTTCCTCCATCTTTTATTCTTGTTGAAGCCATTTCAGGTAGATATAGAATTTTGATCTCTGTGATGGAGAATCCCACGTGAAATTAATTAAGTCTACTCTAGGGACAAAAGATCAGGAATGTTCTAGCTAACTTAGCTGTGGTTCAATGGCCTGTTTATATGTATCCCTCCCGCAGCTAACTGCTTATCTTAGTTTCAGTAAACAGCTTGCTCCAAAGTGCTTACCTCTGCAAAGGCATTTGCAGCTGCTGAGCTAAATACTAGGACATCTAGGTTTTAAGATGCCCTTATACCCCCCATGTTCTAGACACCCGGGGCCATGCCTAGGTTCCCAGATACCTGGGTGTCATCCTAGTCATTGGAATAAAATCTTTGCAGTAGCTACAGACCATGTAAGTGGTCATTTCTGCTAACAACTTTGGAGTACTCTATCCTCAAGGGAATATCTTCATAACCTCCTACTGTCAAGGTTCAGGGATCAAAGCAGAAGTGGAAGCAGAAAATCTGGAAGATCCAAAGGTGATGGATGACTCTAAGGGAACAAAATATATTTTCTGTACAAAAGGTCAAAAACCAAAATGAAATCAATGCACTTCAACAATATACTCATTTGTGCTGCCATATATAGACAGCTCAATCCTAACTCCCAGTGGGGCTGCTCACAAGTGGCCCATATCAGGAAGGACAAGGGGTTCTGTGAGATTCACCACTTAGGATAGTGGGATACCTGCTTCCTACCTCCCCTTAACTGTCAGAAAACAATCTCCTTCATTGCCAGTCTCCTCCTCTTCCTCCAGCTCTTCTTCCTCCTCATTCCTCTCTCCTCTTTCTCCCTCCAGCATCTTGTCCTTCTGTTCCAGTGTTTCTGGATCTCCTCTGGAATATTTTTCTTTATCAAAACACATAATTTCTCCCCGGTAAACTGCTTTACTCCTATGATTTTGGCTCACCATATATGGCTGGATGGCTTCTTATTGCTCCAGCACCTTAAGGCAGTAGGGTTATTACAAGGAATCACACTTGTCTAAAGAGTGTGAAAAGTCACATCCTAGCCCCAGCTCAAACAAACAACAAACAAACATCCCTCCTAAATTGACTTGGGAGAGCTAACACTACTCCAAGGGAGGCCTGCACAGAGATGTGATGTTGTCATCTATAGGATTAGGGAAATGAGCCAATTCAGACACATCATTCAGGTATCTTGGGACTCCCTGTTTCTATAAAATAGGTAATAGGATGAGGTCACTGTCACCTCTGGACTTTTGCACTCCTGCTCTTCCATGCCCTCCTAAGTTTTCTGGGCTCAGGTCAAAGGCAATGTTCTCAATGAGAGTTGTAGCTTGATAGTTGATGTGGGAGAATCTTCTGTTTGTGTTGATTTCATTAGTTAATAAAGAAACTGCCTTGGCCCATTTGATAGGCCAGCCCTTAGGTGGGTGGAGTACACAGAACAGGAAGAAGGAAGTGAGGCAGATGGCTCAGACAGTCACAATGCCTCTCCTCTCCAAGAGGGACGCAGGTTAAGATCTCTCCTCGTAAGCCACCCTTCGTGGTGCTACACTGATTAATAACTATGGGTTAAAGCAAGATGTTAGAATTAGTTAATAAGAGGCTGAAACTAATGGGCCAGGCAGTGTTTAAATGAATACAGTTTGTGTGTTGTTATTTTGGGGCATAAGATAGTCATGCAGTTGGGAGCTATGCAGATAAAAAACAGGCCTGCCTCACTACAGAATGGTGCCCACATGGATAACTGAATCCACAGAAAGCCTGAGAAAGCTTGGGAAAGAATAAAGTAAAGCATGTTTTCTTGGTAGCAGCAATTTCTTGGGTCTGCTCTGCTTTCTAGAGGGAGGAGAGCACTCTCATCTAAGAGAGGCTTCCTGACTCAGCTTTAGCTGTAAAATTCTGCAGCTCTTTTAAGATGTCCTGTCAGGGCAAACTCTGACTCTTTCAAGCAGGCGGTCCTGACTATGGAGCTTTTGAATGTTGTTTAACACTTGCTTGCTAGCAAGGACCTTGAAACACTATAGAGTTGTGGCAATAAACATGGCTACAGCTGGTACCCACCTCCATGAGACTGCAGAAAGCTAAGAAATGGGCTGTATCCAGCTGCCAAAGCCACAGCTTTAGTCCTACCAATATTGCTTGGTAAATTAAAGACTCATGTGATTAGAAAAAGAGAGAGATATACAGTAAAGATAGATTCAAAGTTGAAGAAAACCCCTAAATGGTTTACTATGTGTTAAAAGTATATGCAGGCTAAAGGTTAAAGTTCTTAAAAGTAAAAAAGAAAAAGAAAGAAAGAAAGTAGTTTGGGTGTGATGGTACACACCATTAATCCCAACACTTGGGAGGCAGAGGTAGATTGACCTCTGTGACTTCAAGGTGTGGGAGGACACACCTTTAATCCCAATGCCTGGGAGGCAGAGATGAGACAGAGGGATCAGTGAGTTCAAGGACAGCCTGGTCTACAGAGTTATTCCAGGACAAAGATATACAGAGAACCTGTCTCAAAAAGTAAAAGTAAAAATAAAAGAAATAGAGGTTAAGTAAAGCCATGTAAAGATGGAAAATACATGGAGAATCTTGATACTGTATGTTATTATGCTCTCTTTGAACTGTTCGAATGCTGAGGAAGGAGCAACAGATGCTAAAAGATATTTGTTAATAAATGTTGCTGTACTAATACAACATAGACATTTTGAAAATACCTTGACTTCAGAATTTGGATCTAAGGATGTGATACTTTGGAAGAGATTCTTCTTTTGTTTTCACAGAGGATGAGACTCTGTGGATTGCATCTATCCCAATATGGTATGATAGACCACGCCCTCCTAAAAATTACTATGAACACCCTCAAGAAATTACTTTGCTCAACTGCCGACTGATATGAATCTAGCACACAGGTTACACCATAAAAGATCTGATTAACAGTGCCCCCATTCAGCAGGAAGCAGTTTGGAGAGAAATAACTACGTCCATATTCCCAAATATTGTTTATAAATGTTCTTTTACATTTAAAGGGGGAAATGATATAGATATGAATGATTTACATTGGTATAAATTTACTCTATTGATATAAATTTAAGGTCAATTTTGTTATATGTATATGTATTTCTGATACTGATTAAGGTATTGTGATTGTGTAGTTCATTTAAAAAAGTAATGTATATAGGTTGTTAATGGATAATCATCGATAATAGTCAAGCTTATAGTCATGTTAGTTAGATTTTCTAGATATATAGAGATATATTTCAGTTAGATAGGCATTCCTAATATCTTTCAAAGACTACAGAATAGAGCATTTTAATGTTTTAATAACTTAGAGCTTTTCATGACAATGAGACACCTCTGCTCCTGGCAGCACCAATCTACTTCAAAAGGAAGATGGGCATTGAAGAGGCTCCTTATTGAGTTTAATAACCATTTGGGCAAGAAACTGCTCTTGCCTGGACTGTTGCATAAACTGGACACAGAGAACCCGTAGAGAGAGGACTGCTGAACTTGCCTAGAGGTAAGATGGTCTTTCAGGGTTCCTGATTCATGAAAGAGTCTGTGAGACATTCTTCAGGACATGGCAGATAGTGACTGAACTGTCTTTGAATTTTCCTGCTTCATGGAAATGTCTGCTGGATATTATGGGCCTGAAGGTTGAAGATGGATGCCCCAATGGTACAGAGGAACTTTGGGTGACTTTCCAGGCAGCGAGATGTCACTGTCATTTCTAGAGTTTTGGGAGTAGCTTACTTCTTGTTCACCTAAGTAATATTGTGTCCTTCTGGAATCTTTGATGGAGTTGAAGAATAATAGATAGTTATAGTTTTCTTTAGTTATGATAAAAGATAAAGTAGATATAAATATTGTAACTGTAATTCTTACTTGATAACTGTTTGGTTATATGTAATTTTTCTATGTTAAAGTTAAAGCCTTCTTTTATTTGTTTAAACAGAAAAAGAAGAAATGATGTGGGAGGGTCTTCTGTTTGAGTTGATTTCATTGATTAATAAAGAAACTGCCTTGGCCCATTTGATAGGCCAGCCTTTAGGTTGGTGGAAAAGACAGAACAGATTGCTGGGAGTGAGGCAGATGCCTCGGGCAGTTGCCATGCCTCTCCTCTCCAAGATGGATGCAGGTTAAGATCTTTCCTGGTATGCCACCCCTCGTGGTCCTACACGGATTACTAAATATGGGTTAAAGCAAGATGTTAGAATTAGTTAATAAGAGGCTTAAACTAATGGGCCAGGCAGTGTTTAAATGAATACAGTTTGTGTGTTGTTATTTCGGGGCATAAGCTAGCCAGGAGGCCGGAAACCATGCAGGATGAAAAACAGGCCTGCCCGCAGCTCCTCACTACAGATAGTGATGCCCTACTTCCTGCCCAACATGAAGGACATCCTGGGCTCTGTTTTTCTACCAGGAGATCCAAAGTTTTTAGGCTGAACCTCCACTCAGGAATGTGATCTGCAACAATGTGGAGAATAGATAGTAAAACTGCCTCCTCCTTAATACATAGCCAGCTATGGAAATACAGTCACATTACATGTTAGATGTCACCATCCTCTCAGGATCTAGGGAATAAGGGTCCATTATATTGGGAAGTTCTCAAACTGCACATCTTTGAGTCCATGTCCTTTCTCTCCCTGCCTGGCCCCTTATATTATGTGAATGTATGGTCTAAAGAAGACCAACCAAAGGACCAGAAGCCATGAGGGGAACTCGAAGCTACCAACATGATGCCTCCATGAACTCAACCAAAGCCCCAGTGTGTTGGGAGGAGGCCGCTTGTTGGTTCCCAGCTGCCTGATTAGCTTAGCCCAGAAATAATCACACAGAAACTATATTAAGTCACTGCTTGGCATATTAGCTCTAGCTTCTTATTGGCCAACTCTTACATATTAATTTAACCACTTTGTATTAATGTGTGTATCTCCATGTGACAGTAGCTTACCAGCAAAATTTCGGCATGTCTGACTCTGGTGGTTGTTCCATGGCTTCTCCCTCTGACTCTGCCTTTCTTTCTCCCTGCATTCAGCATAGCTTTCCTGCCAACCTAATTTCTGCCTTGTTATATGTCCAAAGCAGTTTCTTTATTCATTAATGTTAATCACCACATGTTGCAGGAGCTCCTTCTGCTCCTTCAGCCAATAGCCGCTGAGATACCAGTCCCTTGGGGCATTGTCTCTCTCTTTTAAAAAAAAGCAGTCACTTCCCTCCGCTCGCTCTCTGGCTTCCAGCTCTGCTTCTGGTGACTAGGCTCCCTTCCTGATTATGCAGAGGGCTGTTGGCTGGGACGGTGATCTGTAAGTTTTTCCCCTTTAAATAAATAACCATCCTATTAATCATAATTCCAAACTTGTGTGGGATTTTTTGTGACTTACACCTTCAATCACACACAGAGGGTATTCCCATATCACCAGTGGTCTCTAAGTAGCAGCAGTGCATCAGCCTCTAGTGTTGCAGTACATTGGTCTCTCTGCAGCTACAGTGAATCAAACTCTTGAACTGCAGTGCATCAGCCTCTCCTGAGCTGTGGTGCATCAGCCACTGGAGCAGCCTTTCTGGATCTGCAGTGCATAATCCTCTAAAGCTGAAGTGCATCAGCCTGTCTGGATCTGCAGTGCTTCAGCCTCTAGAGCACAGTGCTTGCCATCCAGAGATGCATTGTTTCAGCCTCTACAACTGCAGTGTATGTGCCTCTTTGGATCTGCAGTGCATTGCCCCTCTAGAACTGCAGTATATCAGCCTCTCTAGAGCTACAGTGCATCAACATCTCTAGAGCTTCAGTGCATCAGCCTCTCTGGAGCTACAGTGCATCAACCTTTAGAGCTGCAGTACATCAGCCCCTCTGTAGAAGCAGTGCATCAGCCTCTATAGAGCTGTATTGTATCAGCCTCTAGAGCTACAGTGCTTCAACCTCTAGAGCTGCAGTAAATCAGCTTCTCTGGAGCAGCAGTTAATCAGCCTCTAGACTTGCAGTTCATCAGCCTCTCTGGAGATGCAGTGCATCAGCTTCTCTGGTGCTTCAGTAAATCTGCCTCTCTGGAGCTGCAGTGCATCAGCCTCTCTGGAGCTACAGTGCATCAGCCTCTAGAGCTGCAGTACATCAGCTTCTCTGGAGCTACAGTGCATGAGCCTCTAGAGCTTCAGTGCAGCAGCCTCTAGAACTGCAGTACTTCGGCCTCTCTGGAGCTGCAGTGCATCAGCCTCTCTGGAGCTGCAGTGCATCTGTGTCTCCACAGCTGCCTCACATCACTCTCTGGGGCTGCAGCACCTCTGTCTCTCTGGATCTGAAGTAGAGGGTCCTATCCGCTCAACACAGGGAGAATTCCTCACTCTTTCAGCTTTTCTTTTCCATTCACTCTTCCTCTCCACCCTGGGGGAAACTCCCTCTTCTCTCCCAGTTTCTCTCACCTGAGCGTGATCCTACTCTAGTTTACACCTCGTGGTGTTAGGATGCCAGCACTCAGGGGCTGCTAGGCAGGACTGCTATTCGGCACAGGCTACTACTGCAGGTAGGGAGCTCACTTACATCAAGACTGCCCTGATACATGCTGAAGGAAATTAGCATGAATAGCACTCTGCACTGCCTTTCCCCTTTCTCTTTTGCCATGTAGCAGTCAGTTTCTCTGGGTTCATGACCTCAGTTATTATTCCATGATCTAAACATTAGTCTTTACTGTCTGAAGGAAAGAAATTTGTTATAAAATGAGATAGCTACAACTCTTCCTTCAAGTGAGCTCTATCTTTTCACACTTTCAAAAAACCCACATCTTCAACATAGTCTCCTTTAAAGGAAAAGAATTCTTTCAGTTTTCAAGTTAGTCAACAGAAGACACACTTGACCATGTATTGGTACCTTTGCTTTTTTATGTATGTGCAAACACATGAAAGCTTGCAAAGATATGTGATGTGTATGTGGATCTATGTGCACATGCTCACTCGTGCTTGGAGAGGACCAAGGTCACAGTCAAGCATCTTCCTAGCTTGCTCCCCACATGATTTACGTTGGCAGGGTCTTCCCTGAACCTCAGCTCAGCAACTAAGCTAATCTAGGTCTCCCTAAAGATCTAAAGTCTCTGCCTCCTGCATAAGAGATTCTGACTACAGGTGAGCTGACACCTGCTAAACTTTATGCTGAGGGTCCCAACTCAGATCCTCAGACTCATGTGGCAAGCGCTTTATCCTTCGGGCCTTCTCCTCAGTCCCAACCTGCATTTTGACTTTCTATAACTTCCCTTCATCACGTTCTCTTAACTCGATTAACTGAAATGAACTAAATGTTATTCTTTCTGTTAAATTGTAACAAAATTAAATCTTTAAAACTGTCAGCACCAGACTTCTCCAAACACTGACATGACTATTTTGGCATTATTTTAGATACCCTAAACACAGCATGGGGGAACATTAAAGTTCAACAAAGGTGGAGGGCCAACCATGTGCACTTGTGAGTGTCTTCCCACATGACTCTTGGATAAATTAAACACAGGTTAGTTACACTGAGTTTCTCTCTGACCTCACTTATAACTGTTTATTTGTTAAAACTGAGCCCTCTTTTTCTCCTACTGCTTGCTACATCAATTAGAATGTCCCCAAGGTCACTTAGAGTCCTACTACAATCCTACACATAAGTACCCTGAAATGACTTGAGTGTCAGGACTTCAGTATTAATCACTGTACACATACCAGTAAACATTTATGTTTTCTTATATGCATGACCTTATAATATTCAATGCTGTCTATATATATGATGTTTACATACTGATTATAAGTAGTCTGTGAATTTCAAATGGCTGAAAGACACTTGAGGAAATGTTCAACATCCTTAGTCATCAGAGAAATGCAAATCAAAACAACTCTGAGATTCCATCTTACACCTGTAAGAATGACCATGATCAAAACACTGATGACAACTTATGCTGGAGTGGATCTGTGGTAATGGGAATACTCCTACATTGCTGCTTGGAGTGTAAACTTGTACAGCCGCTTTAGAAATAAGTATGGTGATTTCTCAGATAATTAGGAAACAATCCATCTCCAGACCCAGCACTACCACTGTTGGATATGTACCCCCCAAACACTCCATCATTCCACTAGAACATCAGCTCAAATATATTCATAACAGCATTATTCATAAGAGCCAGAACCTGGAAAAAACATAGATGGCCCTCAAAGAAAGAACGGAAAAAAGAAAATGTACATTTGCACAACAGTAAAATAAAATAATGACATCTTGAAATTCGCAGGCAAATGGATGGATCTAGAAAACACCATATTGGGTGATGTAACTCAGACCCAGAAAGACAAATAAAATATGTACTCATTCTTAAGTGGTTTTTACTCATACTATGAAGAAGGAGGAGGAGGAGGAGGAGGAGGAGGAGGAGGAGGAGGAGGAGGAGGAGGAGGAGGAGGAGGAGGAGGAGGAGGAGGAGGAGGAGGAAAAGGAGGAAGAGGAGGATTCCCCAACCGCCCCCTACACTTCCTGGTCTTCCTGCAGGGGCCATTCTCCCCGGATACTGCCTTTCTCTTCCTGTCCCTTCCCAGCATGCACCCAGAACCCCCCTTCATCCTCCTGTCTTCAGGGCCATAAAATCCCACAGCTCAGCCTGTTTGGGCGCTGGGACCAGGAATTGTGTGCACCCAGGCAGGTGGGAGGTCCTCTGTTTCAATAGCCGGCCTGAAGCAAGGTAGGCCCTTTGTCAGTGAGCTCCTTGGCCAGCAAGGAGACCTGATTGTCTACCAGAAGATCCATCATTCACTGGGGTGAGTGAGTGCCTGAACCGCGGCAGCCGCCCAGAGAGGGACCACAGACATTCCCCCAATCCCCCTACACTCCCTGGTCTTCCTGCAGGGGCTATTCTCCCCGGATACTGCCTCTTTCTTCCTATCCCTTCCCAGCTTGCACTGAGAACCTCCCCTTCATCCTCCCATCTTTGGGGCCATAAAATCCCATAGCTCAGCCTGTTTGGGTGCTGGGACCAGGAATTGAGTGCACCCAGGCGGGTGGGAGGTCCTCTGTTTCAATAGCCTGCCTGCAGCAAGGTAGGCCCTTTGTCAGCAAGCCGCTTGGCCAGCAAGGAGAATTGAACTTCTAAAAGAAGACCCATAGGGGATTATTTAGAGGAAGAAGTGGGCAGGCACCAATGCAAGAATTCCTCCAACAATTTGAAAAACAACAAGAAAGCACCAGAACCTAGCGAACTTACAACAGGAGGACTTGAACACACTAATCAAGAAGAAGTAGAAAAAATTGACTTTATGAAAGTAATAGAGTCCCTTAAACAGGAGGTGAAAAACTCTCTTAAAGAAATGGACAAGAAGAATAACCAAAAGTTTGAAGAATTGAGTAAATCCGTAAATGATATCCTAGGAATCCAAGAAAAAAAAATCAAACAGATAATGGAAACAGTGCAAGACTTGAAAACTGAAATGGAGGCAAGGAAGAAAACACAAGCCAAGGGCTGGCTGGATATGGAAAATCTACATAAACAATAGAGACTACAGAAACAAGCATAATCAACAGAATATAAGAGAGAGAAGAAAGAATCTCAGATTCTGAAGATACTATAGAGAAAATAAACGCACTGATCAAAGAAAAGAGCAAATCCTGATGTAGGTGTGTCTTCTATCTATCTGATGATTTCATTGGATAATTAATAAAGAAACTGCCTGGCCCATCTGATAGACCGGCCCTTAGGTGGGTGGAGTAGACAGAACAGGAAGAAAGAAGTGAGGTAGATGGCTCAGTCAGATGCCACGCCTCTCTTAAGTTAGGCAGACTGCCGTGCCTCTCCTCAGAGAGATGCCAGACGCAATGAAGCTCCAGCCCAAGATGGATGTACGCTAGAAACTTCCCGGTAAGGCACCACTTTGTGGTGCTACACAGATTATTAGATATGGGTTAATCAAGATGTGAGTAAGAGGCAGAAAATAATGGGCCAGGCAGTATTTAAAAGAATACAGTTTCCGTGTAATTATTTCGGGTAAAGCTAGCCGGTGGCTGGGAGCTGGGGCGGCGGGAAGGCGGCCCGCAGCTCCACACTACAAAATCCAACAAATTCTCCTCACAAAACATTCAGGAAATCTGGGACACAATAAAAAGACCAAACCTAAGAATAATAGGGGTAGAAGAAGGAGAAGAATTACAGCTCAACGGTCCAGAAAATAAATTGAATAAAATTATAGAAGAAAACTTCCCCAACCTAAAGAAAGACATTCCTATGAAGGTTCAAGAAGCTTACAGAATACCAAATAGACTGGATCAAAAAAAATCCCCTCGTCATATAATAATCAAATCAAAAAACATACAGAATAAAGAAAGAATATTAAGAGCTGCAAAGGAAAAAGGTCAAGTAACTTACAAAGGTAAACGAATCAGACTTATACCTGACTTCTCTATGGAAACCATGAAAGTCATAAGGTCCTGGATAGATGTTACGCAGAAACTAAGAGACCATGGATGCAAGCCCAGATTACTATACCCAGCCAAGCTTTCATTCACTATAAATGGAGAAAACAAAATATTCCAAGATAAAAACAAATTTAAACAATATGTAGCCACAAATCCAGCCTTACAGAAAGTAAAAGAAGAAAAATCACAAACCTAGGAGTCCAGAATTGACCAAAATAAATCAGACATCTAGCGACCCTTCACCAGCACATCTCAAAGAAAGGAAACACACAAACTCTACTACCAAAAAAAAAAAAAACACGATAACTGGATTTAACAACCACTAGTCATTAATATCACTTAATATCAATGGACTCAATTCACCTATAAAAAGGCACAGGCTAAGAGATTGGATACGAAAACAGGATCCAACATTCTGCTGTTTACAAGAAATGCACCTCAACCACAAAGACAGACATCTACTCAGAGTAAAGGGTTGGGAAAAGGTTTATCAAGCAAATGGACCTAAGAAACAAGCAGATGTGGCCATACTAATTTCTAACAAAGTTGACTTCAAACAAGAATTAATCAGAAGAGATGGAAAGGAACACTTTATACTCATAACAGGAAAAATCCATCAGAATGAAGTCTCAATCCTGAATATCTATGGCCCTAATATAAAAGCACCCACTTATATAAAAGAAACATTACTAGAACCCAAGGCAGCCATCAAACCAAACACACTGATAGTGGGAGACTTCAACACTCCTCTCTCACCAATTGACAGGTCAATCAGACAGAAACCTAACAGAGAATTAAGAGACTTAATGGAGGTAATGAACCAAATGGACTTAACAGACATCTATAGAACATTCCACCCAAATAGGAAAGAATATACCTTCTTCTCTGTGGCTCATGGAACCTTTTCGAAAATTGACCACATACTCGGTAACAAAGCAAACTTCCACAGTTACAAAAACATATTAGTAACCACCTGCATCTTATCGGATTACCATGGATTAAAATTAGAATTCAACAACAATGCCACCCCCAGAAAACCTACAAACTCATGAAAACTGAACAGTCAACTACTGTACCACACCTGGGACAAGGAAGATATAAAGAAAGAAATTAAAGTCTTCCTTGAATTTAATGAAAATAAAGACACAACATACTCAAACCTATCGGACACTATGAAAGCAGTGCTAAGAGGAAAGTTCATAGCACTAAGTGCCCACTTAAGAAAACGGAGAAAGCACACATTGGAGACTTAACAGGACACCTGAAAGCTCTAGAAAAAAAAGAAGCAGACTCACCTAGGAGGAGTAGAAGACTGGAAATAATCAAACTGAGGGCTGAAATAAACAAAATAGAAACACAGAAAACAACCCAAAGAATCAATGAAACAAAAAGCTGGTTCTTGGAGAAAATCAACAAGATTGACAAACCCCTATCCAAATTAATCAAACGGCAGAGAGAGAACAAGCAAATTAATAAGATCAGAAATGAAAAGGGGGACATAACCACAGACACAGAGGAAATTCAGAGAATCATTAGATCTTACTACAAAAGCCTGTATGCCACAAAACTGGAAAATGTAAAAGAAATGGACATTTTTTAGATAAGTACCATATATCAAAGTTAAACCAGGACCAGGTGAACAATCTAAATAGTCCCGTTAGTCCCAAAGAATTAGAAACTGTTATCAGAAACCTCCCTACCATAAAAAGCCCAGGACTAGATGGTTTCAATGTGGAATTCTACCAAAACTTCCAAGAAGACCTAATACTTATACTCCTTAAGGTATTTCATAATATAGAAACAGAAGAGTCATTGCCAAATTCCTTTTATGAAGCTACAGTTACCCTGATACCTAAACCACACAAAGACTCAACCAAGAAAGAGAATTACAGGCCAATCTCACTCATGAATATTGACGCAAAAATTCTCAATAAAATATGGGCAAACCGAATCCAAGGACACATTCGAAAAATTATCCACTATGATCAAGTAGGCTTCATCCCAGAGATGCAGAGCTGGTTCAACATACAAAAATCTATCAATGTAATCCATCATATAAATAAACTGAAGGAAAAAAATATGATCATCTCATTAGATGCTGAAAAAGCATTTGACAAAATTCAACACCCCTTTATGATAAAGATCTTGGAAAGATTAGGGATACAAGGGTCATTCCTAAATATAAAGGCTTTTTACAGCAAGCCGACAGCTAACATCAAATTAAATGGAGAGAAACTCAAGGCCATCCCACTAAATTCAGGAACACGACAAGGCTGTCCACCATCTCCTTATCTCCTCAATATAGAGTTTGAAGTTCTAGCAATAGCAATAAGACAACAGAAGGGGATCAAGGGGATTTGAATTGGAAAGGAAGAAGTTAAACTTTGGTTATTTGCAGATGATATGATAGTTTACATAAGCGACCCCAAAAACTCCACCAAAAAACTCCTACAGTTGATAAACTCCTTTAGTAATGTGGCCGGATACAAGATCAACTCGAAAAAATCATTTGCCCTCCTATATACAAAGGATAAGGAAGCAGAGAGGGAAATCAGAGAAGTATCACCTTTCACGATAGCCACAAATAGCATAAAATATCTTGGGGTAACTCTAACCAAGGAAGTGAAAGATCTGTTTGACAAGAACTTTAAGTCTTTGAAGAAAGAAATTGAAGAGGATACCAGAAAATAGAAAGATCTCCGTTGCTCTTGGATTGGGAGGTTCAACATAGTAAAAATGGCAATTCTACCAAAGGCAATCTATAGATTCAATGCAATCCCCATCAAGGTCCCATCAAAATTCTTCACAGATCTTGAGAGGACAATAATCAACTTTATATGGAAGAACAAGAAACCCAGGATAGCCAAAACAATCTTATACAATAAAGGAACTTCTGGAGGCATTACCATCCCTGACATCAAACTCTATTACAGAGCTACAATATTGAAAACAGCTTGGTACTGGCATAGAAACAGAGAAGTTGACTAATGGAATCAAATAGAAGACACGGATCTTAACCCACAAACCTATGAACACCTGATTTTTGATAAAGGAGCTAAAAGTACACAATGGAAGAAAGAGGGCATCTTCAACAAATGGTGCTGGTATAACTGGATGTCAACCTTTAGAAGAATGAAAGTAGATCCATTTCTATCACCATGCACAAAACAAGTCCAAGTGGATTAAAGACCTCAATATCAATCTGAACACACTGAACCTGTTAGAGGAGAAAGTGGGAAGTACTCTACAATATTTGGGCACAGGAGACAGCTTCCTACGTATAACCCCAGCAGCACAGACATTAAGGGCAACATTGAATAAATGGGATCTCCTGAAGCTGAGCAGCTTCTGTAAAGCAAAGGACACTGTCACTAAGACAAAAAGGCAGCCTACTGACTGGGAAAAGGTCTTCACCAACCCCGCAACAGACAAAGGTCTGATCTCCAAAATATATAAGGAACTCAAGAGACTAGACTTTAAAATGCTAATTAACCCAATTAAAAAATTGGGCGCTGAACTGAACAGAGAATTCTCAACAGAAGAAGTTTGAATGGCCAAAATACACTTAAGGGCATACTCAACCTCCTTAGCAATCAGGGAAATGCAAATCAAAACAACGTTGAGATATCATCTTACACCTGTCAGATTGGCTAAAATCAAAAACACCACCTTTGCTGGAGAGGTTGTGGAGTAAGGGATACACTTATCCATTGCTGGTGGGAATGCAAATTTGTGCAACCACTTTGGAAAGCAGTGTGGCGGTTTCTCAGGAAATTCAGGATCAACCTACCCCAGGACCCAGCAATTCCACTCTTGTGAATATACCCAAGAGATGCCCTATCATATTACAAAAGCATTTATTCAGGTATGTTCATAGCAGCATTATTTTTAATAGTCAGAACCTGGAAACAACCTAGATGCCCTTCAGTGGAAGAATGGATGGAAAAACTGTGGAATATATACATATTAGAGTACTACTCAGCAAGTAAAAAACAATGACATCTTGAATTTTGCATGCAAATGGATAGAAATAGAAAACACCATCCTGCATGAGGTAACCCAGGCCCCAAAAGATGAAGATGGATGTACTAACTCATAATTGTTTTCTAGCCATAAATAAAGGACATCGAGCCTATAATTCGTGATCCTAGATAAGCTAAATAAAAAGGTAAATCCAAAGAAAAACATATAGTTATCCTCCTGGATATTGGAAGTAGACATGACTGCTGGGCAAAAATTGGGAACTTGGGGGTGGGGTGGGATAGGGGTAAGGGGGGATGGGGAGAGAAAAGTGTGAAGAGGAGGATGGGGAGAGCTTGGGGGAATGGGATGGTTGGGATATAGGAAGGGTGAATGTGGGAACAGGGAAATACATATCTTAATTAAGGGAGCCATCTGAGGGTTGGCAGAGACTTGACTCTAGAAGGGTTCCCAGGTGTCTAGGAAGATGCCCCCAGCTAGTTCCTTGGGCAGCTGAGGAGAGGGAGCCAGAAATGGCCAGATCCTATTACCATACTAATGAAAATCTTGCATATCACCATAGAACCTTCATCTGGCGATGGATGGAGATGGAGACAGAGCCCCACATTTGAGCACCGGACTGAGCTCCCAAGGTCCAGATGAGGAGCAAAAGGAGGGAGATCATGAGCAAAGAAGTCAGGACCACGAGGGGTGCACCCACCCACCGAGATGATGGGGCTGATCTAATCAGAGCTCACCAAGGCCAGCTGGATCGGGACTGAAAAAGCACGGGATAAAACTGGACTCCCTGAACATGGCGGACATTGAGGGCAGCTGAGAAGCCAAGGACAATGGCACTGGATTTTGATCCTACTACATATACTGGCTTTGTGGAGGCCTAGCCTGTTTGGATGCTCACCTTCCTAGACCTGGATGGAGGGGGGAGGACCTTAGACTTCCGACAGAACAAGGAACCCTTACTGCTCTTCGGACAGGAGAGGGAGGGAGAGTAGAGGTGGGGAGGGGAAGGTAAATGGGAGGCGGGGAGGAGGCAGAAATTTTTAAAAAAAAAAACTTATAAGAAAAGAAATTATTCTGGGTCCATCTTTGCTCTGTAACTCTCCTATCTGCCTAAGTGTCTAGACTGGTCAGTTGCCTGTTACTATTGAAATTGTTCAAAGTGTAACCTGGAGCCTGAACATAAAAGACACTTGATGATATGGAATGCAAAATCTGTCTAAGGTGGTTCCTGTATCCAGATTAGCCAGAGAGGGATGTGTACCACACTTAAAGATAGTTTTCTTAGTAATCTGCTATGTGTGTGAAGTGATTTCTCAATGGGAAGGCAAATTAGTTCTGAGCAGCTATATTTTGATCCTGTTATAAAAATATTCCTGAGACAAGGTCTCTTATATTGACTCAGGTGGCCTTGGTTTGACTTTGTTAATTTCCAGGCAAATGTCCCTGCTGTCCTCTATGCTATATTAATGTTAAAAACTCTTATGACTGTACCACCTCAGAGTATTAAAATGATCCGTTTGATTCATGTAGATGATTATCCAGTGCAGTCACAGGAAAAGGCTTTGCATGTGGAGCATTCTTTCCTCAGACCAAAATGGGAAGAATAGTTTACTGTGTACATTGCAGAAGGAATGGGGTAGGCAATCAGCTGCTGGAGTCAACATTGTGCAAAGAACCTGGTTGTGGTAGGGGCAATGATTTCGTAATTTCTCTGCATGTTTTAATTCATGTAAATAATCAGGGAGCATATTGTAAAAAAAATGGGAAAGAAGTATACAGCAATTGCTGAAAAACCAATCCACTCTCTTAGACCTTAATAAAGACATAAAATAGAAGAAGAAGAGCAAGAGGAGGAGAAAGAAGAAGAAGAAGAAGAAGAAGAAGAAGAAGAAGAAGAAGAAGAAGAAGAAGAACAAGAAGAACAAGAACAAGAACAAGAAAGAGAACAACAAGAACAACAAGAAGAACAAGAACAAGAAAAACAAGAAGAACAACAACAAGAAGAAGAAGAACAAGAAGAAGAAGAACAACAAGAAGAAGAAAAATGAAAAAAGAGACTATGCTGTCTCAAATAATGGGAAAGGATACATAATGGGTGCCCTTTCCATTTGTACCTCTGGAAAACTTCAAGACTCAGTGCTCAGTTACTATTATAAACCAGACAAGGACACCTCTCACCCACACTCGCTTTTCATAATGGGTACAAGAAAATGGCCCATGCCCTGAAGCAGAGTGCCCTGCCCAAAGCCTTTTCAGATTTACTGACCCGCACTCTGGATTCTCCCAGGAACAAGCGCTTTGCAAGGTCCTTCCTGTGGGAAGAAGATGGAAAGTGGAGCTGTTAGTAAAATACAGCATTTCAGCTTGGCAAGATGAAGAGACTTCTGGAGATGGATCACAGTCCAACACAAATCTATATAGAGATGGTGAGCTCTAAAGTACGGAAGTGGCTTTTCATTGATCTCTATTGTATTGCAAAAAATAACCACATTAATAGACACAAGGTGGATATGCTATACTAGTAGAGGGATTGCTTAGAAACCACTAGGTCTTGAGTTCAATTCCCATTATAAAACACAGTCCATGAAGAAGAAGAGGATAAGTAGGAGGAGAAAAAAAAGAAAACATAAAAAAGAAATTGAGAGGCACCAACCAGTTTCTAGAATCAACATTGCAATATATATGTTGACTATGACCTCCCAAAACATCCTTCCCATACCCAGCAACTAAACATTCAAAGACCTCATGCTTGGGGCTCAAAGCAGATAGGGTTCCACAGTGGGAAGAACACACCTCCACCTCCAAATGAGATGCTGAAGGATGGGAGGTTGAATAGCTATTGAAACAAGTGACATACCTTATGATCTCATTGGGGTACTTAGTTTTTTCAAAAACGTCTTCCAACTCATTCAGCTGCCTGGGTGTGAGACCAAACTGGATCCGTGGCCTTGTGCGCCGGACCTGTGGCCCTCTGGCAACAGCCACGTCCTCCTGCTCCTTCAACTGTGGGTTCCTGTACCCTTGGTGGCTCCCATGGCTCTCATGCTTGATGTCATCACCAACATAGTTGAAGTTAACAACCTGGGTCACATCATCCTTGCTGTGTGGGATTCCCTGGTTCTCTAGTTTGTCTGAACCATTTAGAGAACCTTCACCAAAGATGACACTTTCTGTTGCTGCAGTGGCCTCTTCTTCAAAATCAAGGGTCACCTCAATCTCATTTTCATACAGTTTGTAGAAATTGGGGTCCACATGTTGGGATTGGAAAGCCATGATGAGACCTAAAAGAATAGTGTCATCACCATAAAAGCTTTGTGGATTGAAATGATTTTGCATCATGTGGGTTTTTAGCAAGTTTCACATCTGTCCTCTTTCCATGCCACAATACCTATAGGAGATACATGCCCATTGAAAGTGATTCTAGGGAGCATGTGCAGAATGGATCCAACTTGGATTCCAACCAAGTCCACAAAAGCCTTGAGGAAGGGAGTAGAGGAGCAAGCAAGATGGTACAGGTGCTAGTAGGGATGAGGACAAGCATTTACAGCAACTGCATGGCCTCTGGATGAACCTCTGGAGAACTCTAGCTTCTGTATCTCACTGGGTGCACACTGCAAGAACTATGAATTGAGTGGACATGGTTCTATAAGCTAATGTTTGTCTCAGATTTCTTGAGGGGACATTGACAACACACACTGACCTCCACCTGCAGCAGTATCATGCTTGTAGAGTGGAGTTTATGTAGCATTCTGAGGGAACAAGTACCTGCAAAACACTTGATGTCACCATTGAAAAACTGAAAATGCTCCAGATGGTTGATAGGGAATCTCCATCAGAGTCATTGTACAATGTCCTGCCCAGTGCTTCTCACGTCTGACAACACTGACACTGCATGGGTCTCTGCCTTTTTCACAGTGTCAGCAAACTCCTTAAGCTTGAGAGTGCTCTGGAAGTGTACTTGAGCTAGAAAGCACCATATATAGAGTAAGCAAACAAAAGTGAAATAACTTCAGACTAGCTTCCATTCAATCAATTAATATTCTCAAAGAAATTTTCTCAGGGTGCTGAGATGTTGGAAAATATCAAGAAGATCTTGTTAAGGAAATGTTATCCTTCACCCAGCCACTGATGGAAACAGATGCAGACCTACAAACACTGGTGAACCTCAGAGAGTCCTGTGGAAGAGGTGGAGAAAGGATTGTGGGAATCAGAGACGCCAAGGGCACCAAAAGAAAAACCACAGAATAAACTAACCTGGGCCCATAGGACTCACAGAGACTGAGCTGCCAACCAGAGAGCTTGCAACAGACTGACCTAGGCCCTTTACCCATATTTGACAGTTGTGTGATTTATGGTCTTGATCTTCTGGTGGGGCTTCTAACAGTGCAAATGTCTCTGACCAGTGATCTGCTTTGGGGACCTTTTCCGTCTACTGGATTGCCTTACCCAACCTTAATAGGAGATGAGGTGCTTAGTTTTACTGCAACTTGACAGGCCACAGATGGATGATATGCGTGGGAGGCCTGCTCTTTTCTGAAAAGAGAAGAAGTGGTTGGGGGAAAGAGGCAGGTTAGTAGAAGAGTCTGGGAAGAGAGAAAGAATGGAGAGGAAATAGGATTGGGAAAATAATTAATTAATAAAAAGAAAACGAGAGTTTAACACTGCTTATAAAAATTAATATTAAGGGGATGGCTTAAAGATTAAGGGCACTGCCTGTTCTTCTAGAGTTCCTGAGTTCAATTCCCACAAACCACATGGTGGCTCACAACCATCTATAATGAGATCTGGTGCCCTCTTCTGGCGTGAAGGCATGCATGCAGGTAGAACTCTGTAAACATGATAAATAAACAAATCTAAAACTGAATCTTAAATTTATTAAAGTTACAGATTAAGAAATCTAACAAAAAGTGATTTGTAGATTTAAAAAAATCTTTTTTAAATGAAAGATCATTAACAGTTTGTGTGCTTGTACTTATGGGTGCCTACAGGGAGCACTGGATCTCCTGAAGCTCAATTTATATATAGGTGGTTACCGAGGAGGATCGTGGGAACTGTACTCTGATCCTCTGAAAAAACAACAAAATCTCTTAGCCATTTAGCCATCTGTCTAGTCCCTCACACAAATGCAAACTTTTTCTTTCTTCTTTTTAACTGTAGAATCCTAGAGGGCTGTGATATCAGGGCAGCTAGTAAGATTCCTAAGGAAGTTGTAGTGCAAATATTTTGAATTCTAGATGTGAAAATCAACGTCTGTAAACGCAAAAACATTGTCAAATACCCATAGAGTTAGTAGATAAATAAATTAGGATTCCTTTTAATTGTTGAATTTATTTGTTATGTGTGTATGGACCTGTACCATGTTGTGCATGTCCCTCACATGTCTCGATGTCAGAAGACAACTTGGGAAAATCAGTTCTCTCTTTGCAACAAGCACCTCCCAGGGATCAGGTTCAGGTTATCTGGTGGTTCAGGAGATCCTTCTGATTATGTGCCCCTTTCATTGGTAAATGAATAAAGAAACTCCCTTGGCATTTTGATAGGAGAGTACTCAGGTAGGCAGGGAAGACAGAACTGAATGCTGGGAGGAAGAAAGCAGAGTGAGAAAGATGCCATGGATCTGCCACCAGAGAAAAACATGCTGGAACATTGCTGGTAGGCCATGACATCGTGGTGTTACACAGATTAATACAATTGGGTTAAATTAATATGTAAGTGTTAGCCAATGACAAGTCAGAGCTAAGGGGCCAAGCTGTGATTTAATTAATATAGTTTCTGTGTGGTTATTTCGGAGCTAAACTAGCCAGGTGGCCGGGAAGAACAAGCATCCCCCTTACAACAATCAGGCTTGCCAGCAAGCATGTTTACCACTGAATCATTGCAGAAAACCACCCCCATGGCTTCATTTTTATGTATAAGGAGTGAGGTACACTCGGGATCCCATAATGCTATGCTTGATCAAATTCAATAAACAACATTAAGAATACTTTTATATGATAAGGTGGCTCACAATTTTAATACCAGAACTTGCAAGTTAGAGGCAGGTGAATCTCTGGGAATTAAAGGCCAGTCTAGTCTACAAGAGCTAGATCCTGAGCAAGCTCCAAAATCTACAGAGAAACCCTGTCTCAAAAAAAAACAAAACAAAACAAAATCTTTTGAATATTCAGCTTACTGAACATTGAGCCCTACATACACTATAGGGGTTTATAAATCATAACAGTATACCCCAAGAATTCTTGACCTAAATATATCCCATCAAATTCCTCCTAAACACCCTCTCAGGAAAAAGGGTAGAATATCAACTCTGAAGAGAATATTATCCTTCCTGAAGTTGTATTACACCCTTTTTAATATACTGTGCTTTTTTATAAAGATGAGTTCTTTTGTAGATTTGAGCGATAAGAATAAAAAGGCAGAGCCTCTGAGCCTGCATCCCGCTAATGCAAGAAGCTGAGGTCTTCAAGGGAGATGGATGCCTTACACAGAAAAGCCCCTAATATGTGCATCGTGTGCGCATCAGCAGAACAGGTCACACTCACCTTCCTTTTCACTCACTGCTAGGAAATCCTTGGATTCCAACCTTTGAGAAGGAAGAGAGGAGGCAAAGACGGAAGAATGGGCATAAAAGGAGTGGAAAGGGCAGAATGCTGAGAAGCAAGAGCATGATTGTCAGTGGGAGGTGGCACATGTTACCCAGCTCCAAAGCCTTAGCTTTGTGTCTTAGGACCTAGACCACTGTCTGATTATCAGTTACACTGGCCTCCTGTATGGCTGCTTCACCTACTCCTTTTGCCTCTAGCAACATTTTACTCACAGCTGCTGTTGCGAAACACACTTTTTCTAAGGAAACAACACACATTTACTACTGCAGAAAGGAATCCTGCCACAGACAGAAGGAACAATACCAGAGTCCACCTGGTGCACAAATCGCTTTTACCAGATTACTCACAGGAATATGGGTGAGGGGTTGCTTACAGGAGAGAAATGGCTCCAAGTCAGCTTTGTCACCAAAGCCTACCTCCGTCTGATAAATGGCTCAACAAGTCTGGCAACCCCAGCCACATTGTGCAGTCCACAGACAGGACAGCAGCCTGCAGTCTTTCCAGACAGGTCAGCTCCTCTGAGCCTCTTCCAGCCAGCTTACCTGGTCTCTGTTACTGCTGAACAGTTCCACTGGTCTCTTCCAGGCTGCTCTGCTGGTCTGAGACTGACTCTCAGCAGTCTTTACTATTTATCTACTCTTGGGAGGGCGGGGCCTACTGAATCCAATCAGGTTCAGGCTCTTCCTGAAGTTTCTTTCAATTGGTTACAACTTCTTAAAAAGCTGTTCTGCTGGACTGAAGGCTTTAACCCAGGAGGACACTGCTAAGGAACTGCAATAACAAGAGTCAATGACAGAAATGTGCACTTGACCCTGTCATGCTCCTCATGACACCCTTCCCGAGAAGTCACATGACGCTGGGAAATTCATAGGGCCTTATAACTTTCACATACCTGGGGACAGAGTAGAGCAGGCCACAAAAGAACTCCTGTCATCTTCATTAAACATAAGCATTTCTTACACATTTAGATATAACACAGTTTGTTGTTGTTCCTGGGCAACTAATCAGGTCATATTTACAGAACAAGACAGTTGGGGAGCAGAAGAAGGTAATGGGGTAGGGATACACTTCCCCGGGTTCACAAAACGATTCCAGGCCACAGAATACATAATAGTGTGGAGAGGCCAATGTTGGCCAGTGATCCAGAATTTTCCAAGGACTTCACTTGAGAAATTTGCAGATAGAATTGTTGTAGATGCTGACTGCAATTCCACTGTGTCCATCTGACCTGGCACAGAGAAAACAGCTTTCCATAAGAATCCAAAGCAGTGGTTCTCAAACCTTTATACAGTTCCCCATGTTGTGGTAACCTACAACAATAAAATTATTTTGTTGCTACTTCATAACTGTAATTTGTTATTGTTATAAATTATAATGTAAATATCTGACATGCACGATAACTGAGAACCAAGCCAAAGTGGGTCACAACTTGTTGAGAACCAGTATTCTAAGCAAAGTTGGCTTTCATCTGAGTTGTAGTACCTGGTATTCCTGAGGCTAATCTCAGGAAATTTGGGTGCATCTGGAACCTACGACACCACAGTCCACTTCAAAGTTCCACATCCCTAATCAAATACGTATTTGATGCTGCCTATTTGTGCTCACGGCACATTCAAAACAAGTTTTAGTACCCACAAGGACAATTGCTGTTTTGGAAGAAGCCAGTAGTTCTGGGTACTGACAAAGTTCTCCAGTTGGAATGTTTTCAAGCACACACCTAATTAACTAAACTTAAGTTCTCATTGCAAGACACAGTGAAAATGTGTACTTGAGAAAATTGGTTTTTTTTCCTTGTTTCTGTGAGATGCGTGAATAATTAATTAGTGTAAGGACTCATTTATTTCTACGCCAATGTAAGTAGAAATCCTTTAAGAGAGTTGGTGCACTCAATAATTCCTTGCAAGCACATATAGGATCTAGTATGTATTATGTATGTGCTACTAAACAAACATATAACTGGAGGGACAGATTTTATAGGTGTCCTTCTAAGTGTTACAACATACATAAATACATAAACAAAAGCCAATGGTACAATAGCAATTGTGTATACACATAGACACATACACAGAATTAATATCTGTGCAAAAACCTATTCAGATTTCCTTGGATGCTAATACGAACTTTTCTGTAATTGATGGACTGTATATTAGGTGAGGAATCAGGGATGTATTTGAATGTCTTAGAAGCCCATCTGAGGGTATGAAATACTCTGTATTTGGCCAGTGGGCTTTCTTCCATTAGAGGTTTATGCTAGTACTTTGGACAATATGAATCCCTTTAGGGAAAAGAGGGCATACAATGGCCAGTGAATGTAGACAGCACAGGATCTGATGTGGGAAGGAACGAGTATGGCAGGGTATGGCAGATGGAGAAGGGAAGGCTTTACAAGGAGCATTGACAAGTTCAAGACTGGAAAGGAAAAGGATTGAGGATGACCAGATGGGGGAGAGGAACAGAAACAGAGATCAGAACCTGGTATATCCATGGAGGTGACTTCTGTATCTCAAATACTGCAATGAATGTTCAAGTTGCCTTCAACAAATCCTACCAGAAAGTATGTCCCTGTCAGTAGGGGCTCAAGAATATGTGTCCATTTAGATGAGTTCACTCATACTATGTCATAGAACAAAAAGACCCTTTTGTCACCAAAAAAGCTTTCCAAGAACAAGGAATCTGGTACTGATGACCACACAAGGTAAAGCTACAAGAGGAAAGAGCTTGCGTCCAGGAGGAGTTTTTCAAAAGAAGCTTAGCACTCCAATCCACCCACGGACAGCCAGCAACCTAGTAGGCTTATGTCTCTGGAGTTAAGTCCACCCTGACCAGCTTCACAGAAGCTGCTTGAAGCAACGTTTCTGGAATGATTCATGAGTTGATGTCAAGTATATAGGTCAGGAGTGAAGGCTCAATGTGGAAGTGTGAGTACCTGGGGTCCCAGAGGAGAGGCCCAGGAGCTCAGGGATGGCAAAGTTACAACATCAGAACTACGAAGGGAAAACATTTACTGAATCTCCAGCAGGAGAGAGAGTCTATTCCAGGGTAGCATAGAGACAGAAATAGAGAAAGGAGATGAGATCAGGTTCAGGGTGGGACAAAGTCAACACAGCTTGTAGCCAGTAGTCCTCTTTGGCCTAAACACCAAGCTACCAGGGCTCTGACCTGGACTGTGGAGGAGAAAGAGAAGTTTAGCTGCTTCTTCAGTTATGTCATGTATTTAGGGCTATAACTGAGGTCACTGTCACTACAATGAAGCCTGGTTGGGACTAGAGAGGTGACTCAGGGGTTAAGAGCAGTTGGTGCTCTTGGAGAGAACCCAGGTTCAGTTATGGTTACCAACATGGTGGCTCACAGCTGTCTAGAGCCCCATTTCCAGGGTATCTCATACCTTCTTCTGACCTCCACGGACATTAGAAAGGAACATAGTACACATATATACAGACAGTCAAAACAGTCACACACATAAACTAACAAATAAATCTAAGAAAAATGGCAACCTGGGAATTTGGGAATTCACAGCTTAAGAGCAGGGTAGAGTAGTGGTTGTAAACCCTATTCACAGAAATCCTTTCAAGTAAGGAAGAATTCCAGTTGACTACAGAAAATAAAACTTTGCCTAGGTCAGGCCAGGCTGTCCAGACTTCTGCTGAGAGTGCATAAGGATGTGGATGCAGAGCAGACATCAGCAGTGCTAGGCTTGCAGCATGGCTCAACTGACTGAGTGACTGAGTGTGAGCTTTGCTTAACCAGCGCCAGGCAGACACAAACTCAAGTGTTCAGAGTACACTCCCAGTCTCAAAGAACTCAGGAGAGTCTGGATGTCAGGTTTCTCCCCTCCATGACCTCAAGAAAGACAGCAGCAATACAAAAGAACACTATGCAGGAAAATTGGAGGAACAATCCAGTGAGTCTGAGGTGATAGACATGGCTGTTTCGACCTGGCTATGAGGGAGAACAGGGGTAGCAGGACATGTCCAGAGAGAGAGAGAGAGAGAGAGAGAGAGAGAGAGAGAGAGAGAGAGAGAGAGAGAGAGAGAGAGAGAGAAAGCAGAGAATGTTCAGGAGTAGGGTGGAGAAATGGCTGCACCCTGATGGAGTGAAAGGAGGTATGGAAAGGGGCACGAGGCAGGCAGGAGACAAATATCAAGACTCAGAAGTGTGATGTCAGGAGCTGAAATGAGCCAAGGAGTGCAGATCGAGGTCTGAGCATAACCCTTGCTCAGGCCATGAGCATGGTGCTTAACACACAAACATAAGGACTAGGAACATTAGGAATATTAGGGAAATATTCTCCCAGCTGTGCAATCACAAGGTGAAAGCATGAAGCTTCTGTACTAACCCCAGGTTACCTGTGCTCCTGGCGGCTTCCACTTTCCATTATGTTCCATTGCTACAGCTACTATGGCAGGGCTCTCTGTTCCTGACAGTGTTTGCCCTCATGGTCTCTCTGGTCATCCACGAACAGAAAATGAACACATTGCCGGGCAGTGGTGACACATGCATTTAATCCCAGCACACAGGAGGCAGAGGCAGGCGGATCTCTGTGAGTTCAAGGCCAGTCTGGTCTACAAGACCTAGTTCCATGACAGGCACCAAAATGTACATAGAAAGTCTGTCTCAAAAATCCAAAAAAAAAAAAATGAACACAACACACACAGTTACAGAAACACACACACACCGGCGGGGGGGAATGGGAGCCATGGGTCCCATAGTGGATAATGTGAAGCCAAAAGCTACAGATTTAGAACAAGAAAAGCACATTGAGCTATGTCCAGAAAAATGTATTAACTGGGAATTCACTGGGGCACCTGCCATTACCCTGGCTCTGAACACAAAGCATCTCCATGTCCTCGTTCATGCTCAGACTGACATCCAAGTGTCAGCTGTCACCTAACTGTGCTGACTCCATGGCCTGTAGGTGGTGAACAAACCATTTGTCTCCGCCAAGCATGTCCTTTGGTCCTCAGCTATTGTCATGTGGGTCTAGGGGTTTTGTCCTTAGTAGGATGTGCCCCTCTTGACATGTCTGTTTCTGGTGGCAGCATGTCTGCTACTGGTTCCAAATATATTTGTTACCACTAGATGAAGGGTCTGCCTTTCTGGGATGAGGACTTGAGGCTTCCAAGGGCGAGAAGAAAGCCTTTGTGAGCTAACAGTGCAAAACTTTGTGTAAGCGATTTAAAGACTTCCATCTTTGCACTTCCTCAAAAGAAACCTCTTTTTAAAAATCTAATAATTCACAAGATTCACAAGAGAAACTAAAATCAAGTGATTCCTGATGGATGATTTTCATTGGTTAATAAAGAAACTGCCTTGGCTTTTTGATAGGGCAGGATTTAGTTGGGTGGAGTAGACAGAACAGAATGCTTGGAAAAAGGAAAGTTAGTCAATTGCATTCCTCTCCTCTCTGAGACAGTCTCCATGAAGCCAGCCACAAGGTCAGACATGCTGAATCTTTCCAGGTAAGACACCACTTCTTGGTGCTACACAGATTATTAAAAATGGGTTAATCAAGAAGTGAGAATTAGACATTAAAAAGCTGGAACTAATGGGCCAGGCAGTGTTTAAATAAATACAGTTTGTGTGTTGTTATTTCTGGGTCTAAGGTAGCCAGGCAGCTGGGAGCCAGGTGGGATGAAAAACAGGCCTGCCCGCAGCTCTCACTACAGATTCCAAGACATCTGCAGCCAAGCACTGGGCTGAGCTCTGGGAGTCCTCCTGAGGAAGGGAGAAAGGATTGTAGGAGTTAGGAGGTCAAGGTCATGATGGAGGAACCACAGGCACAGCTGATCTAAGCTCATGGGACCATGTGGGCTCTGGACTAACAGTTAGGGAGCTTGCATGGACCCTACCAAGGCCCTCTGCATGTGTGTGACAGTTGTCTAGCTTACTCTGATTGTAAGGTTCCTAGCTATGAGATCAGGACCTGTCCCTGGTGCTTAGCTGACTTTTTGGAAACTATTCCCCGTGCTGGATTTTCTTACCCAGCCTTTATACAGGGGGAAGAGCTTGGTCCTCCCTCAACTTCATGTGCCCTGCTATGTTCAAGACCATGGGAGGCCCGCCCGTTTCTGGATGGAGACCAAGGAGCAGTGGGTAGAAGGGAAGGGGGATAGATTGGAGTTGGGGAGGGGAGAGGATGAGAGGAGAGGAAGAAGGTGAAACTGTGATCAGTACGCAAAATAAAGGGAAACGTTAATTTAAAAAGAGAAGGAAAAAAATCAAATGAGTCCTTTTCAATAACCAGAAACAGATTTAGCCATTCATTTTACATCTATATTGTGTGTATACTGTAAACGTATATGAATACTGATCCCAAAACTTCTCAGAACAAGAAAAACCCTAGGGAATCTGTCAGGAAGAATAATATTGTACCTCCATGACTTTCAACCTTGAATAATACAGACACTTATTATTTGTTGAAAACGTGTCACAAGCCAAATATTATTCTAAATATTGCCTGAATATTTATGTATTTACCTTCAGTCCAAAGGAGTAAGGGACCACATGAACACAGTCAGTGATAAGACTTGATGCAAATATTACACATGAAATTTAACAGAAATTATAAAAAATCTGAGGTAATTATTATCAATATTATTATTTTGATTTTTGAGACATGATTTCTTTGTGTAATAGTCCTAGATGTCCTGGAACTAGCTCTTTTTTTTCTTTTTTTTTTTTGAGACAGTGTTTTTCCAGAGCTTTGAAACCTGTCCTGGAACTAGCTCTTGTAGCCCAGGCTAGCCTAGAACTCTCAGAGATCTGCTTGCCTCAGCCACTATTGCCCGGTGATGTAATTACTTCTTAAGCAGATCCTTTTTCTTTTGGGGGATCACATCGTTTGTTTGCTTTTCAACAGTGTCATAAGCTAGAATTCTATTCAAACCCAGTCCTAAATCCTTGATGTTGTACTTGAAAAGCAATGGCTGGATAGCATCCAGTGTGCTAACCGGCACTCCTGAACCAGCAGCCACTAAAGCTGACCATGTCCACCCGTTAGTGCTGGGTGGCAGGTGAGGGTCACAGAAATTTTTACATGTTCATTCGAGGATCCTGGAGTCAAGTATGTGCCTTCCTCCCATGCTGCATTTCAACTTATCTTGTACTTCCACACAATCCACCCGTCATCTCCTCACTACATCCTAGAAGAAACAGGCAGCATGCAGACATGCATTAAAGCTCATTCTGGAAGCATGCCCTAGGAGCAAGATTTAACTCCATGCTTCATTTTCACACCCCTTTCAGTCTCCCTCAGGTCATGCTCGTTTGGACCACACCCACCCTTGGGAGCTAAAACAGACAGCACCTACCTCAGCAAGTGGGCAGAAAGGCCAGTGCAATCAGCCAGGGCAGTGAGTGGCGGTCACGGAAGTCCTCAGCTCCTTCGTGCAAGCAAGCGCCTGGACGTCCAGCGTAAGAAACCCAGAGAATTGGGGCGCATGCGCGGACCTGCGCATTGACGCATTGACGCAATGACGTCAAGTCACTCTTTGCAACCATTTTGTTTTGTCGGTAGCAGTGCCGAGATTCTAGACCTTGAGGTCAGTCATTCCCGGGATCCTAGTTTTGTTTGTAGTCCACAGTGGTAGTCATGGTCCAGAAGCTTTATTATGAGCATAAATATTATACTCTGCAAGATTGCAAGGAGGAAATAGTTAATGAGAACGGAGTTGTGCCCTCCACCTCAGCCGCGGCCATGGAGGCAGATGGTGGCCATAGTGGAGGCTTCATAGGCCGCCTAAATTTCAAAATCTATGAGAGCAGCCAGGGCCAGGATAGCGAGAGTGTCTCTGAGGAAAGTGATGCCAACGTGAGAGAAAGCAGTAGCCACCCGGATTCTTCTTTGGAGCTTGACCCGGAAGAACTGAACACCTCAGTGGCTGGTGTGGCAAGGATTCCTCGGAGGCACCGGGGTTGTCAAAACCTCTTCCATTTCACACCTCGCCAGATCAAGAAAATGGAACGCGTCTTTAAAAAATCCCAGTATCCAGATTCGGCTGCCAGGTATGTGATTTGGACCAAGAGCACCCCAACCTCCCTGGCCTATGGCTCATTTTGAGGTGTCCTTTCGTTCTTCAAGGCCCTGTATTCCCTAACGCCCTCTTCAAGTCACAGTGGTCTTCTCCTTTGGTGCTGGGTCCGGGAGGATGTCCCATGTAGGGGGCATGCTCAGTACCAACATGTAGTGCGGGCGTGAAGCAAGTGTCCTTAGTCAACACCTCTCATTCCAAGTCACATTTTAATTTCTGTGAAATATAGAGACCAGAGTTTAGTGGCCCAAACAACTCACTAGCATCAAGTTCACGAGTGCTGGGCTTATACTTTGTTGGGTGACCTCCTCTCCAGTAGTCTCCTCTTCTTTTCAGGGACTGTGTACCTAGTCATCAACCCCTTTTGATTTCTCTTTCCCCTCCCTAGTGCTGTTTTTAAATTAGCACACTTTGCTCAGCATAGACTTTGACTTTTTTAAAATTTTTGATTCTTTGTTACAATTATATGTCTCTATCGTTTACAAACTTTTGCAGGAGATGAATTCATTTCAAAAGTAGGACTACCTCTGAGAATGAAAGTTATTGCCAAGGGTGAGGGAGGACGGTGATATTTTAGAAGGCATAGAATTCATGTAGGACATTGTATTGCATGTAAAACACTGCATGATAAATATTCATGTTTGTCTTTACACAGGGAAGAACTTGCAAGAGCTCTGAAAGTGCCTGAAGCAAAACTGAAGGTCAGTGAATCCAAACAAAGCAATTGGACAGACAATCTATAGCCTTCTTTAGGTGTTAGCTAGCCTTGTCCTAGGCACTTTTAAATGAATGGATTTCATTTCCTATTTTCCCTGTTTGAATGTTGGTTTTTTGGCACAGGGTTTCTCTGTGTAACCCTTGCTCTCCTAGAACTCAGGATTCTTTTGCCTCCACCCCCCAATTGCTGAGATTACAGCACTTGACAAACTGAGCTGTCTTTAACTCTATTTTAACCTTAATTGAAACAGCTCTACATCAAAGGGGCATCATCTCTAGGTGGGTAACTTACATAGCCTATGTTGTTCATTGGGTTGCAATTCTTGACCCTCAGCTGGCCACACACTTAGCCTCCTATGGAAATACTCCTTGCCCCTTTAACTCTTTGATTGTCTCCATCTTTCATTTTGTGTCTGGAATATCAGGGTTAAAAGTGCTACACTGCATAAAGAAAAAAATGATCATATCTTCGGATGATGGTAATAGATAGTGGCATTCCTTAATGTTAATTTTTCTGGCATTCTGTGTTGTGTCTAGCCAAACACATTGCCAAATAGTTATGTTAGGGTTGAGAGGAGACAGGGACTGATAGGTATTGAAGAACAACACTTAATACACAAAGATTAATATTGTGCAGGGCGGGATTCTGGAAGTCTTGCTGAAACAGAGATAGTTTTCTTCATCCTGATGCTGGAGAACTTTGTATAACATGAAAGAATATGCTGGTCAGATTTACCAAGGGTGGAAGTACCCACTGAAATGTTTATTCTATGGGAAAAAGACAAAATCACGGCCCTGTTTGCAGAGGTTGACACACAGCCGGGGCTTGCTTTTATGAGCTGAGTAGGAAGTTCCATGTTAGGTGCTGTAAGTGAGGTCTCTCTTGGCTCTGGGGGTGGAAGCCAATGCTAAAACAATCTTGTCTGCCTCTGATTTTAGGTGTGGTTCGCCAACGAAAGAGCCAAAGAGAGGAAGAAGGAAATACTGGTACTGATAGAAAACACACCTCCTGTTCAAGACATAATTATACTGAGGGACATAGAGGAAGATTCTTCCTAGAATGGCATCATCTTTTGTTCAGGAGCCAAATGGCTAATTGGTGACCCATGTGCCCATTGCCAAGATTAACTAAAATTGAATACTCATGTTAAGAATAAAAACATAACCTCCACATGCTTTCTGGTATTTTGTAGGATATGATATAGACTCTCCAGGAAATTCCATTAAAACAGACTGCCAAAATCTAGTTTCATGGGGTAGCGTTTCTAAATCATGAGTGTTTCTTGCATAAATGAATATCCCCAGTACATGGTGATTGGGAGACAGCAGGTCACATGAGCCTTCTTGATTCAGGCTCACTTGATCCTTTGAGCAAGAGATTCAGAAGTAATCCTGCAAACAAGAAATCTAAGGAGAATGTGGCACAGACAATATTGATGGTGATGAATACTTTTTATTTGGGGGATAGTAACAATTCTTTTTTTCCTTTCAATGAAAATAGATTTTTAAAAATCATATCTTGCTTATGTTTTCCCTTCCCCTTACTCTTCTCAGGTCAACCCCACTTACCCTCCCATCTGGATACATTCCCCTTTCTGCCCCTCTTTGAAAACAGCTCAGGTAGGTGGAAGCTGCCCACAGTCCGGCCAAGACCAGCTGAAGATATTCATGGGCAGGAGCCGGTCACTGTGATGAGCAAATGTGAGGTGGAGAAATTGGAGGGAAAGAATCAGAACGGTTAATGTCCTGTAGAAAGAGGCAGAACAGAAGGAGCGAAGGTGGGCAGCCTGCTAAACACCCAGGGCTTTGGTGGTACCCAGACCCTGCCTGCCTGCTACCAAGGGTCTGTAGGTCCAAGGTCCTACTGTGGGCAGGGACTGTGTTGACATGCATGTGTTGTACCATAATCAAAGACCACAGGATGCCCTGTGTCTAGGTTGTCACCTGTTGGAGAACCATGCCACTTCAGGGGCTGTACTGATCTGAGTGGCCTGCACTACCACCAGTGCCATTGTGGCATCATGGACTGAGATTCTGCTAAAGACCATGTCTGGGAGAGTGGCCAGTTTCTCTGTGTTGATGTCCATGTGTCCTGCTACCACTGAAAGCCATGCATATGCCTGGTATCTGGGCTACCACCTAGGGCCGTCTTTGTGTCCCTGGGTCATGATGATGCTGGAACCATGCCAATCTGAGTACCTGTGCTACCACCTAGGGTCTTGGTTACGTCCAGGTGCGGATGCCGAGGACCATCCTGGGTCAATGTCAGAACTGCAGCCAGGATCTGTGTTGAAGTCAATGTCCTGTGTTGCCACCAAAGGCCACATGGATGCTCAGGTCCTGGGCTGCATTCTGGGACCTTGTTGGTGTGTAAACTTCCAGGGCCATGCTGATCTGAGTAACCTGTGTTTCCACCCAGGGCCTTGGTGTCATACAGGCCCAAGTAGCTGCTGAGGGCCATGTGTGTGTCCATGTCCCTATGGCAGACAGGGTCTGAGTTGATGTTCATGGCTCCTGTTATTACCAAGGTCCATGAAGTTGTCTGGGGTCTGGTCTGCCACCTGAGGCCACGCTAGTTTCCCAGGGTGAAGCTGCTGCCAGCAGCTGATCTGAGTGACCTGTGCCACCACCTGGGGCTCTGGTGATGTCAAGGCCTAATCTGCAGTCTAGGGCTATCTCTGGGTCCATGATCCTACAGCAGCCAGGGTCTGAGTTAATGCTCATGGCATCTGTTGCCACCCAGGGTCATGCAGATGATTAGGGTCTGGTTAGGTACCTCAAACCATGTTGGTGTCTGAGAGCCATGCTGCTGCTGGGGCCATACTGATCTGGATGACCTGAGCTGCCACAGGTGCCATGGTGACATCTGATCCAGAGACGATGCAGAAGGAAGGCCATGTCTGGATCTGTGGTCCTGCTGCAGTTGGGGTCTGTGTTGATGTCTGTGGTCTATGATACCATAAAAGGGCACGCATGATGAAAGCCAAGGGCCGTACTGAGCCATCCCTGCCCTTCACTAGCCCTGGCAAAGTTGTCCCTGAACCTTGCTAGACACTGTAGCAAGAAAGCTGACCCTGACACTCACAGGGAAGCTGGCCCCAGTGGCCCAGGCATGGAGGTCTGGTCCCTGTATTCAGGAGAGATGGCCCCACCCCTCAACACAGGCATGCAACAGCTAACCCTGATGGAATGGGTGTAGGACATCTGGCTCTACTGATCACCTGAGCTAGCAGCTCCAGGATCCTAGACTGACCAGGTCACCTACCACACAGGGCAAAATCAGGGCTTTGAGTTGCCCACCCTAGCATCTGCCCATCTAGGACCTGCTGGCACATGTGAAGGGACTGGTTCTGCAGGATCTCCACAACGTGGGGCAGCTGCAGGATAATGGAGAGGAGTTTCAATAAGGGTCCAGATACGAGAGACCTTTAACCAGACCAATGACTCATCACAATGAACGTTTTCAGGTGGGTCTGAATGGACAAAAAGTTTTACTGCATGTCACACGGTGGCTTCCAAGGCCACTAAAATAATTGGTTTGGCAGGAAAGACAGGGGCGTGAAATGGGTGTTCTGTTTGTTTGTTTGGTTGGTTTGGTATTTTTTAATTTACCTTTTCCTGGAGTGAAACCACATAAGTAAAGGGAGAATATAGATGGACTGGGAAATTAACAGAATTGGTATGCATGTAGTGAAGTTCCCAAAGAATAAACAATTACATATATATTATATGTATAATGTATACAAACATGCAGGCTTCTAAGGAGTAATAATAAAAGAAAATATCATAAGTAAAATGGAAGCTAGCATGTTAATATTGAAGAAAATATTGTGGGTGTGGGATCATTCAGAGATTCACTATGACCATGAATAAATTTTAATAAGAAGAGGCTTTATCAAATATATACTAGTGCTGTATGCTCATGACCCCAGGACTACAACTGTGAGCACTCCCCAGATGTAGTCCCTGGACAGAGCTTATGGAGTCAAACCACAAGATTACAATGTATTCTACTGCACATAGGCCGGGTCTAAATGTAACATATATGTCTTGCAGTTGCAGAATCTTAGAGAGTTAAATTAGGCCAATAGCTCAGTTTCTTGACTGTTATGCTTTACCTTCCTTCCCCTGTCATAAAATCAGGTGGATCACCTAATAACTGATGGAGAGGAATGTTTGTTTTTAAATCATGCTTAGGTCAAGAGCCATAAGCCAACTCCAGAGCCAAATCATTGGTAAAGTAGACCAGCATAAAATAATATTCCAGTATTAATAATATTTTTACAATATGCATATCCCTGTAAAATGGATTCTAGTAACCAGGGAGGAACCTGGTTATCAAATATCAAAGCAGCCAGGGCAGGCAATTAGAGCTGCATCCTCTGTGGCATTAGCCTTAGTGAAAGTCCTCTTTTGCTGGATCTGCCCTTCATCTCCCCTATCACCAGGTAGGCCCTGGGTTCCCCCAAAGTGCCTCACTTCTGCAGGTACCTAGTAGTCATCTACCACTGCTGTGGACCAGTGATTTCTTATTTTGATTTCCCTACATGCGGACATCGAATTTGACCAACAACATTAGTTGAAGAGGCTATCTTTTATCCAGACTGTATTTCTGGAATCTTTATCAAAAATAATAGGGACAACCTTCAAAAAAGGATGTCTTGCTTTAAGGTGGAGACAGCAGGTAATAGCTGTCAATAAGTCGTGGTCTGTCATCAATCAGGACCTGGATCTCTTCTCAGGAGGACATAATCCTACTAGGTGTGCATGATGACCTGGGGACAAGTATTTGAAGAGAATAATTTGAAGAGATCTGCTGGAGCTTTTAAAGGTTTCAGACCTGCAGATCCCAAAGCTGCAGGATCTCCACAACACAGGACAATGACAGGATATCCAAAAGGAATCCCAGCGAGGTCCCATGATCTATGGTAGAGCACAAACAAGAGGCCTCAAACCAGACAAATGACCCATTGCAATGAACACTTGCATGTCTACACTTTAATCAATTATAACATCTTTCTTTATCTCTTACAGTATCTGTGACTTCCATACTTCCCTGATACTAGGACATCTTTTGTTCCACTTCAGGAAATAAGCACAAAGGACATTTATTCTTCATTCTATTTACAATCTATTTCTCTTTCACATCTGAGTCCCCTCTCCCTTCGGCAGACCATTGTTTTGTCCTGTTTACTCAAATCTACTGGCCAAGTCTGTCCATGTTTAGACATAGCTCACTGCCTGGCAGTGGTAGAAACCTCAGGTATCTCTAGCGTGTTTTCTGTGCATATGTCCTGAACATACATATAGCATTTCAGTTTTCCAAGTCCTCAATTCCCAGGGAACTGTGTCTTCATCTTTTTCTTTCCAAGGCTTTGGAGTCTGTTTGCTATTTCCCCTATCTACTGAATTCCTGGCCTGTCTCGGGCAGGTATGGGCAACATGCATCTGTAAAATGTCTCAAAAGATGCCTGCTCCCGAGAAGGAAATACCAGCCTGGAGGGAAAGAAACAAAGCTCAGCACTTGACCAGATCTCCAGGAAACAATCAAAAGTCAAAATGAAGGGCCGCATGGTGATGGCACACACATTTAATCTCAGTACTTGGGAGGCAGAGTCAGGCAGATCTCTGTGAGTTTGAGGCTAGTCTGGTCTATAAGACCTGGTACCAGGACAGGCTCCAAAGCTACAAAGAAACCCTGTCTCAAAAAAAACACCCTTGATTTAAAAAACGTGGTTTCTAGTAGTGGTTCCACACTTTCTCTATTCATTTCTCTGTTGGTGAGGATCTAGTCAGCTCCATTGAGATGTCACTGGAAAATTTGCCTGAGCCACTCTGAAAGAGCTATTGAATTCCTTAGCCTACCAGTGGTCTTTTAGACCAACTATGAAGGAGGCAGACCAGTCTGTGTTGAAGTTGTGAACAAGAGACAGATTTAAAAGACTTTGTGTAATATTGCTTCTGTTGTTGATTGCATCTTATCAAAACACTTAAAATCAGGTCTGTCAGTCCATTTTACAATCTGAAACTTAAATAAAAATATTCCTGAGAAAGAAAATGAGGTCAATGAGAAAACAGGGGGAAAATGACCTTCAAAATAAAAATAGTGTAAAATAATCATTGGGCACCCTCATCTGGATCTGATGACTTTGAAATAAATAGTACCTCAAGGGAGATTGATGCACTCCTACAGGGGATGCAGATTTAATAGGTGTTCCATTGTGCATCTGCATGGTAATGCTGCCTCTGTATCACCTGGTGAGTTTGGAGATAAATTGGACTTTTATCCAGACCAGTTGGATTGCATAGATAAATGGGACACTGGGAAGAATTTGCATTTCTTGGACCGTTTGTATGCCACAACACAGGTGACTGTAATCCCAACAGCCCCTGTCATCAAGACAGCTGGAAAATACATGACTTTCCCTGATTAGGGAAACCTATTAGTTTCATTCTTATGATTCTCTGTGTGGAATAAAATGCTGCTATCACTCTATCACTATGCTATTTATATGCTCCCCACTCGCTTGTGTCTCTAAGACATGATAGGAAATGTAATGAAATCATGTGATGGCAAAAACATAGAGCCAGTTCATGTTAGCTTCTTGGGGCATAAAAATCACCAGTATGGCTGTAGTTAAGGAAGATAATGTGTGCCAGGCAGTGGTGAAACACTCCTTTAATCCTAGCACTTGGGAGGCAGAGCTAAAAGAATCTCTGTGAATTTGAGGCCAGCCTTGTCTACAGAGAGAGTTCAAAGACAGTTAGGTCAACCCTGTATCGAAAAGCAAAAATAGATAGATAGATAATATGAAAGGAAGAAAATGTGTTCTATGAAACTATTTCTGCATACCTTGGTTCTATGTTGCCCATGCAACCGGACAATAGGAATTTGCAAGTTTACTGTTGATTTTGGCACGAACAGTACAAGATATTTGGTCTGTCAGAGGCCATTGCCCAAGGGAAGGAAATTTAGCATGTAGCAATGGATGTAGCAAATGCATACCTCTTCACTCAGATGATGGTCAGCTTTCATTATATGGCATGGATTATAAAATGATGTGGTGGTTTGAATGAGACACCCCCACAGTCTCAGGCTTTATGGGGAACCCTATTAGCCAACCATCTTTAAGAGCTGGGTCTTGGTTAAGGCATAGCAAATCTTAGAGCTATCAACAAGGTTATTCAGCCTATGGGCCGTCTAAAATCCGGAATTCCTCTACCTTCTCTGTTTCCAAAGGGATGGCCTCACATAGTTATTGATTTAAAGGATTGTTTCTTCACTATACCTTTACAAGAAAAGGATACAGAAAATTTAGCCTTCACAGTGCCTAATGATAATGATTCTCAGCGTATTAGGAAAAATAGCTATCCAATAAGGTCATCATGAAAATATATGGTTTATGATATCACGTAATGATCAGGTAATGGATACACATATACACATACACAAACACACACACACACACACACACACACACACACACACGGTTTTTGGTGTTGGACAATGGCTCTCCACGTCTTTAAATTTAAGCCTGTTGTTGAAAGGAACATTCAGAGTTTCTGTCTCATATCTGGATCCATCTGGTATGGCAAAGAAAGAAGACTTTAGGAAAAATTTTACTTTCTCCATGTCTATTTTGTCTATATCTTATTCTTTATGGAATGTAAGGATCTATGAATACTGTTCAACTTTTCCAGGATGAACAATAGATTTTCCTACAATGTTTTTTCCTACAGTAATCTTTGAAGTTTCCAGGATGATGATGAGACCCCATAGCACCAATTCCACCTGGCTGAGACGACATCATGATGCTGATAGCCCTACTGTAAGACCAGATGTTGGGGTACCACCTGCTTAAATGGTGTACCTTCTCATGATGTTCTGGCCAGAACTCCAAATAAGAACTTTGGAACAGTACTCTTTTGACTACATACAAATCGATAACTGTACCGGCAAGGTACCAGCGGTTATAGGGTTTAGGGAAATAACCACGGTAGTCCTTTATAATAAATCAGTTTTAATACAAGGGAAAATAAGGGAACTTACAGATCCAAGGTTCCAGTGGAGCAGAAGGTACGCAGGGGAGAACCAAATGGGCTCCTTCCGGTGCCCCGATCCTATTTAAGGGGAATGCTACTCCGCTGGGGCAGCCACACCCCTGAACGCAGGGATTGGGCCAGCTGCCCCAACATCTCCCCCTTTTGTCTAAATAAGACAGATTCAGAAACCAAATACAACTATATACAATGGGAACAGATCATATAAAATTACAAGAAGTAAACAATATCAGGCGAGGAGTATATAACGAAAAATTTTTCTAATCACTCTACTTTGGGAAGTCTAAATAATCTAGAAGGTAGCTACCATTATCTAATCTTCAACCCCATCAAAGATCTGAGAAGGAGGGTAAAATTACCAAAGCAACCAGGAAGCACAAACGAGAAACTTCCAAAATGTGCAACACAAGACAGAGACAATTGACTACCTGGGCAACCGCACGAAGTCTTGATAGCAATGCTGAGTCAACCAACTTTGGCTGAGGCCTGAAAAAACCTGACATACCATTATACAACGGCAAGGCCCGATCCTATTTAAGGGGAATGCTACTCCGCTGGGGCAGCCACGCCCCTGAACGCAGGGATTGGGCCAGCTGCCCCAACAGATAGCAACTATAGTCAACATTAATTGTGAAAGTTAACCATGACTTTACTTTTGCAGGATCCCATAAAGAGAACATTGCCCCCATGACAGCGGAAAGTAATTCTGAGGACAATGCCTCCTCTCCCAAAAATGTTTGTCCTCAGGGTTGAGAACACAATTTAGGGGTTTTTGATGGTTACTTGTATAAGGTAGAGGGTTGGGGTGGAAAAAAGTTTGTTCAAAAAATTGTGGGGATAATAATGGTAATAGAGTGAATTCTTGTGAGCTATTATTTAAGGATAGTTTAATTGGTATACTTTTTGTACAGAGATACAAATTATATCTACATTGATCAAATTATATTTGTTACATCAGTTTACAATATTTGTACAACTATGCAAGATACCTTGTCAGATTGTATATATATACATGTTTCAACCTCAGTTTAGGACATTTTGCATATTGATACAAGTTTTAGGGGCAATATCTTGGTCAAGGCCCTAACAAAGCTGTGGGGGACTATGTTGATGTCTGTTGCTCCTGTTGCCACCAAGGGCCATGCAGAAACTGTAGTCTGGGCCAACACCTGAGGTCATGTTGGTATTTTAGGGTCAGGGTGCAGCCTTAGCAATATAAAGTCATCTTCCAGCAAATTATCATTTTGTCATTTTTCATAGAGAACTGATTAGAAGTGACCTCACCTTGTCAAAATATTAAAGGTTGTTTTAAGGACCCCCTAGTGTTGTTATGTCATGGCTGGTGATATACATGGGAGCCCTGCCCTTTTCTGAAGGGAAAGGATGGGGGGAGGTTGAGGGGAGGGACTCAGAGGAGAGCAGGGAAGGAGAGGAAAATATGGTCCGGCAGGGAAAATATAATTAATTGTTCAAAGAGAAAAAGAACCCCTAGTGCAGCCAGGGGAGATCGCATAGTGCTTAGAAGGACCCAATGGCACTCCTGAAGATGAGATTCCAACCCCTGGTCCTCACATGAGGGAAGGAGAGAACAGACTCTCAGATTTCCCTCTTCATCCACATGTTCACCTGTGCCATGCTCACACATAGTTAAAGTAAGCACGGTTCTAATAAGGAACTGGAGCTGAGAAAAGGCTGGGAATTGACCATATATGTATCCGACCAGGGGTTCTCAACCTACCTAAGACTATGACCCTTTAATACAGTTCCTCATGTTGTGACCCCCAACCATAAAATTACTCCATTTCTACTGTATAACTGTCATTTTTTACTATTATGAGTCGTTATGGAAATACCTCTATTTATCAATGGTCTTACACAGTTAACCTCTGTGAAAAGGCTCTTTGGTCCCAAAAGGAGTTGTACTCACAGTTTGAGAACAGCAGCTGTAGGTCATCTCTAATATCTGCATCCTCATCCACACTGCTCTGGTCCACTATGACAGTACTGAGGAGAAACAGAAAAGGCAGGTAGGTGTAGGAAGATTTTTCTGTCTCTCCTGCCAGCTCCCGTATCACAAAACTGAGAATTACTATTCATTGTGAAAGCTCAGCCAATAGCTTAGGCTTGTTTCTAACTAGCGCTTACAACTTAAATTAACCCACTCCTTTTGATCTACATTCTTTTATGTGGCTCAATTGCCTGTACATTGTAGTGCCCGTGATGCCTCCTATGCATCTGACAGGTGACTCACAATGTCTCTGCCCTTCTTCTTCTAGCATTCTCTCTACCCTGAATATCCTGCCTAGCGACTGGTCACTTAGCTTTCTATTAAACCTATGAAAGTGACACATGTCCACAGTGTAAAGAAATGTTCCACAACAGGCAGGTGTCGAATCCTGAAGTTTCCTCATGCATGGTAGCAGAGAACACACCCACATTCTTTGAGGGGAGGGGATAATTTGGAGGGGAACAAAAACTACATCAAAGTAAAGGAATCATCAATGGTCCCTTGAGAAATCGTCCTGAATTTCATGGATCAGTTTGCACATCTTTTTAAATGATAGTATGGACTGGAGAGATGGCTCAGTGGTTAATGGCACTTACTGGTCTTGCAGAGGACACAACCTCATTCCCACCACCCACATGGCGATTTAGAGAGATCTATAGCTCCAGTTAAGCTCCAGGCCCAAGGGATTTGACACCTTCTTCTGATCTCCACAGATACAAGGCAGATACCTGGTACACACAAGTACATGCAGGCAAAATACTCATACACATGAAAAGAAGCAAATCCTTAAAAGAAGGTCCTGGTGTTTATTAATTGATTTAGGAACAAGTGTAAGGAGATGGCCACTGTGAATGAGCATGTCCTACTCCATGTTGATAAAGGGAATCAACAGTGGAGGGAGATTGGAATGCTGGCACCAGTCTATTCTATAACAGACATCTGCATGGAGGGAAGACCTAGAGGATCGTTCTTCTTGAATACTGCAGAAAGCAGACTTGCGAACTAGCATGACTGAAGAGTATCAACATGGCTCTTGCCCACGTGTCACACTTCCCAGTAGAAGTCAGGGGTCTCAAGAGAATAACTCAAAGGCAATGAATCTACCTGGATTTTAGAGTAACTAGAACCAAGAGTTAGCACTTGATCCCCAAAGACAGATGAGTGGTCAACACGGGCAGGGTCATTATTACGGTGGACAGATGTGTATAGACATATTTGCTGGCACCTGAATATGGTATTTCCAGAAGTGAAACACACAAAACGCTCACAAAGAAGACTCAGTCTGTATGGGTAGCTGTGCATGAGAACTATAAGGGTATATCCAGTGAACGGGTAAAGGCCAGCCTTTTCAGATATCCAAGGCTTATTGGTAAATGGAGCACCAAGCCAGTCTGAAGCCCTGATTAGTATCATGTAGCCAGGAATGAGAATGATGCCTTCATCCTCTCTTCTTATGCATGGGGAGAATAAAACAGAGAGGTAAAGCTATGTTTCAAAAATCACACAGCAAGCTGAGAAGGAAACACAGCAGGAGGCCTGTAAGGAACTCTGTCTGAAAAGAATGTGGACTCTCAGAGGAAATGGATGACACCAGGAGAACATGGCCCATTGAATCAACTAAACATAGCTCACATGGGCTCACAGAGACTGAAACAGCAAGCATAGGACCTGCAAGGCTCTGTACTAGGTCCTCTGTGTGAATGTTGTGGCTGTTAGCTTGGTGTTCTTGAGGGCCTCCTAAGAGTGGAAGACACTTTGGCCTGCTTCTGTGAATGTTTTCCTCCTGTTGGGTTGTCTTGTCCATCATTTGTATGACGGCTTTTGCCTAGACTTATTATATCTCATTTTATCCTGTTTGGCTGTTCTATCTTAGAGGCCTGGTCTTCTCTGAAGAGGAAATGGAGGAGAGGGGATGTGGGGCAGATGAGAGGTCAAAGATTTAGGGAGTGGAGGAAGGACAATGGGTGGTCAGGATGTACTGTATGAGAGAAAAATCTATTTTCAATAAAACATTTTAAAATGTGGATTCTACTTGTAGAACGACAATAAAAGCTACCCTTCCTCTCCACATCCATGAAGCACACACATACATGAACTCACACCAAAAATGTGCATCCGTGCACACAATCATGTGGCTACACATAAAAGTGATGTCTCACATACAATAATGTATTCAGATTTTCAAGTTCAGTTTACTTTCAAATGCCTTAAAATTTTCATGATTTTCTTTGTAGTATTTATATTGGCATCTGCTTCTCTAATGTACAACCTGCCTGAATGATCTACTGGGTTATTCTGCATGAGGAAAATTTCATGGAGATCAGGGATTAAACAGCAGAGACAAGCTCCTCGGCAAAGGCCTCCCAGAAATTTTCTGTGTATTCTTTCTTCTGCACTTGCCCAATCTCCATGGTGGACTCTGTTCTGGAAGGTTTTCTCTGTTTGGTCTCTCTTATTGCCCTGGAACTTCAATGGAGATTTAGAAGATTTATTTCTGTTAATCAAGAGAAAAAGCAGGGACAGGCAGGTGACCAGAAAACTATGGGAACAATGGGATGCAGGAGGAAAAGAGAACACGATTCCCTAAAATCATGTCCCAGGCCACCTTCAGACCCGAGAAAGTCACAGTGAGGGACTGAGAACACTGACAATCCAGGGAAACTCGGGCACGGTAATCTGCGGCCCTGGAAGCACAATGCAGTGTGACAATACACAAGGCAGAAGGAAACTTAGAGGATGACAGTGACCCCTAACTGAAGCTGTTGGGACAAGGACCTGTGTATCAGTATTAGCAGTCCCCACTACCATCTCCAAGCTGTTTCTCCTTATAAAACAGGTTTCTCTGCACTGCAGTACAACACTAGTGCACACAGCTCCTGTCCCACCTACGGTGATGACGGAGACACAGTATATTTGCTGCATTTCTGCCTCAGCTGTCTCAGCCCCTCTGCCTTGGCGTCTATTTCTGTCTGAACCCCTGGAACTTGGGGGAGGGGGCTTTTCTAAAAGCGCGATGAGAAAGGATGTAAACACTTACGACCCTCTCCACCTTCTTCCTGACCCCTCAGCGCTGTTCTCGCTTCTCCCCAAGGAGATGGAGTAAGGACACCGAGAGAAGAGGTACCCATGGGAAAGTATGGGGCACACCCTCCCATGGCCACACCCCTGAACTGCATCAGGACGAAGATAGGAAAGCTAGGCTTTGGAGTTCAGCAACACTGCCAGCTTCTCTTCCTGTTCAGACTTCCCATCCATGGAGTCAGAGGGGACGCCAAGGGCTCAGAGTCACTAGAAGTGGGAAAAGGCGCTGGACATTCGGAACCCGGCCCAGCCCAGGTACAGCATCTCCATTTAGTTCCACCCATCTGTAAGTACAGTCTCAAGCTGGCAGGCTGCAATTGGGGCTGCGGAAGGAATAATGCAGAGAGGCATCTGTTCTCTGATGCTGTACCTGAGGAAGTCACTGTTTGTAGTGTGGCTCAGGTAATGTGCCACATGACTGGGGAGGAAGAGCATGACTAAAACAGGAAACCTCCTGAGGCTGTCTGAGCTCCAAGCAGGAGATTGGTCTTTGCCCCTCTTGGTCTTGTTGTAGCACATCTAGTCCTCCAGGGGGAGACCAATGCCGCTGGCTTCAGCTCTCAGGCCTGCTTTTGTGGGTGCCCTGCAGTCAGCTGTCTGGATCAGGGCCTCCTGCAGATTTTCTCCAGGCTTTGGCACTTCATGGGGCCAGGTCTTCTTGGAACTTCTGTATAGATGCATCAGGATGCACGGGCCTGAAAGCAGCCATTGTGGGGAAATCAGGTAGTAGTTTAGGTTTCCTTTGGTTCATGGGCCATACTTGGGGACAACTGCTTCAGGAGATGTTTCCCCTGAAGGGGGGAATTCAAACTAACATAAAGGGAGGGTCTTGGAGCTGGGCAGAGGGAATTGGAGAAACTTCCACAGACGAGAGAGGAACTGCTGATACTTTATCCCTCCAACAAGGGGCCCTGAATGCCAGGTTTGTTCCAAGGCTGGTAGTACCTGAACCTTGTGCTTCTAGACATTTCATTTCATTTATTTTTGCAAAAGCACATTTCATGGGCTCATATACATGAATGTCAGAGTTTGAATTTCCTAGTTGTTTAAGTTGCATGCTTCCTTGAGAGGCGGTTTCTAGTCTGGGTTAGGATGTGATCTTGAACTTCCTGGAAACTTTAGTACTCCACCCCTCTCATAGAAGCTGTGAGAGGGGGAACACCAAGGACTCCTTCCTGAACCAGAACTGGCCGTTCCATTATTGGACATGATTGCTACGGCCACCTGCACAGAACTCATCTCGTCACAGCCTCCCCCACACAGTGATTGTATGCTGTGAACATTACATAATGGAGTCAGTCCAGAGATGTTAGTGGGATGGACTCAGCCAGACCCAAACTACATGCAAATGCTTGTAAACGTGGATGGAGTGAACAGCACTCAGCAGGAAAATTAATTTTTAAATTACACACTCCATGCCCTTTCTTAAGCTGATGGGTGCTTGGGGGCCCGTTTTATACTCCCGCAGTCCATTTCCTAAACAACCATGCAATGGACAGGTAGAGACTTACATCATCCAGTACCCAGAGGGAAAAAACACCTCCCTAGTAATAATGGGGATACTGTGTGCGGAATCTAGTTGTTATACAGGTGACTAACTCACACAGGTTTCTGCATTTCCAAGATCAAACCATTCCTGTTTTTCTATGTCTGAGGGGGTCCCTGGGGTGTTCTTTGGACAAACTGGTACAAGCTAATGGTCCTGAAGGGTCAGCTCTGTGTGGTTCTGTAGCCCAGACATCTCTCCATATACTCTCTAGTCTTCCCTACCCTGGAATGCACACTACTCAGGAGAATTCCATGTGCAACCTTGAACTACAGAAGGAGAGATTTTACTATGGGTTCAGTTTGATGCTATGGAATGTTCTGGTTTCTCTGCCGAGAGCAAGACATCTTTTCCAGGCTGCTTAGCCCAGTACAAGAGCCTGTCCTGAGGTAAAAAACATGGACGTTCTGTCCAGTGTGAGAAAGTAAGTTTTCTCTTCACTCCAGAACTTACCATGTGCCCAAAGCAGAAAACCTCTCTAAACAAAACCATGAAAATCCAGCAGGTTTTTCCACAGGGCTTGGGGCCTGGGGCAGATTCCTGGTAAGGGTGTAATTAAGTGGTGGGAAACCTTTGTCCTAGATTTACCTATTCCCCATGCATCTCCTGAGGTCCTTGCTGAGAAAGAGATCACATCACCCTCAGCACAGCACCTGATATCCCTGAAAGGGAAAAGGACACAGGGTACAAAGGGCTGTGGACAGCACAAGTGTTTCTTCCTGACTTTTGGGTGCTACCTGGGTGCATGCATATATGTATCAGAAGAGCTCGATGTGTGTTTTTCTTCTGAAACCCTCTTGAATCACAGGTAAATACCCATGGACTAATTCCAAGAGGGAAAATTGTTCAAGCTCGTTGTAAATCAAATAATTACATCATTTTTTCAATTGTTGCTCCACTAGAGAACCATGTAGGTATATTTAAAATAGAGGTAAACACTAACTGCATGGTGTTTATTCTGAGCCTCAGGATTTAGCCCATGGTGAACTTGTACTTGAGGCCAAGTGCCTCAGCTTCCCCAGTGCTGATTTCAGCTGGCATGTGCCAGTGCAGACAAAGGTTCCTGTCTGATATGTATTCTCCATACATTACTGGACACATATTTATGCTAAAAGAATTATGTAGGGGGATGGAAAGGTGACTTAGTTTTAAAAAGTATTGGCTGTCCTTCAAGAATAGCTGAGGTCAGCACTCACGTAATGGCTAACATCATTCTGTAACTCCACTTCCAGAGGAACCCACCACCCCTTCTGAATTGCATAGGTACCACAGACACACATGGCATACATACATGTGGGCAGGCAAAACATTCATACACATAAAATAAAATAAACATGAAAGCAACATTTAAAAGTTTTTTTTGCAGCTAAAATTTGCTTCACTGTCTAGATGTCCTTGCGATGACTTATTCTTTTTACACTTCAACATTTCAGGAACAGAAAAATGCATTTTTTCTATCAACTAGATTCTTCCCAATCTCTCTGCAGTTGTAGGCACACAAAGTATCAACTGTCAATGTTTAAGAAATAGAAAGGTGTTCACTAAAATCAAAAGCAGAAAGACAAAAGCAACATCATCATTCTGGGATGAAATGGGCAGGGAAGAAGTAATATATGTTCCCAGCATCATCTTCTTCGTGAATTCCGCAGGTGGGAGTTAATGGAGTGCACGCACGCAGAGAGGGCACCAAATAAAACAGACTCTCCCCATCTCATTGAAACTCCAGGTCGAATCTTAACTGAAGAAAATAAAAAATGGGAATACAGGAGGGAGTGTGGAATTGCACAAACAAGTACTTAATCACAGGAATCATCTCTGCTCTGGGCAGCCCTGATCTCACCAGTCAGTTATCTGATGAGATATTTTCTTGAGATGCCCTCAAGCTACCTGCATGTGCTGTGTGTGAAGTCTTCTCCTGGGGAGATGAAACACAATCAACTCCTCACCCCAGATAGAGAGCCCACCATAGAACATAGAATGGATGCCACCAAAGACCAAGTTGGTGGGCCAATGGGTTTTACTGGGGTGCAGGGATATGAGGGAGGGGTTACTTCCGGGAACAGAAATGACTCAAAAACAAGTGTATCACCAAAGCCCACCCAGCACAGGTGACAGACAGCTCACAGGGGCTGGGAAACTCGAGCAAGCTGCACAGCTTACAGGCAGCTCTACAGGTTGGAACTTGTCCTCTCCAGGTGGCTCAGTTAATCAGTTGGTCTAGACAACTCCAGGCAGCTAGGCTAGATTCGGCTTCTTCCAGAAAACTGGCCTGGTCTTAGTGTTGTTTGTCCCTTTTGCTCTCTGAGAGTCTTTTGTTGTTGTTGTTGTTTTTCAAGACAGGCTGATTCTATAGCTTTGAATCCTGTCCTAGAACATGCTCTTGAAGACCAGGCTGGCCTCACACTCACAGAGTTCCACCTGCCTCTGCCTGCCTAGTGCTGGAATTAAATAAGGCATGTGCCATCGTGCCCAGTTCTCTGAGTGTCTTCTTAGCAATTCGGCTTTTTTTTTCCTCTGAGAGGGACTTTCAGCTTTCATTGTTTGCTCTAGCAGGGATGGTGCTAGTGAATCTGGTCAGTTTGGGGAAGTTCTTGAAATTATTCTGCGTTATCACCCTGCTTTAGGACCTTCCACCTTCTCATGCATGGTGAACTGTTTCAATCTGAGGGGGAACCACTGCAAATTTAGGTTAGGTTGGGCCCAAGAGAAGGTTCAGGCCAGCATTGACCTGAAACCACAGTGACTCTCACTGGAAGGTCTCCCATCTTAGACCCCTATGTTAGCTCTGCTCAATGGTCACGAGATCACATCTAGCTGGGTGAACAGAGAAAATATTTCATCTCACCAAATCTGTGAGAGTCACAGCTCTGAGCCCAGCATGTAGGGAAGTATAGTCTGACACTGTCTGACGTGCCTTTGAGCTGGCAAAGATCAAACTGGAAGCAAGGTAACTTGCTGGAACTCTGATCACTAGAATCCAGGCAGGCCCCATGCTTTGCTGCTGTGTGGGTCTTGACAAAGCTTGGTTCTAGAGGCAGATACAGCCCCTGTGAACATCAGAAACATAGATACTATTTGTTGACACCTCCTTTAATGTTTGAAACCTGTGCTTGCCAATGACAATATTTCAAATTTCTTGAGGGACTAGACATTAAATCAGGACCTGGTGCAAGCAAGGCAAGCTCTGTCATGCAGCACATGAGTGACACTGTTGAGTGGCATTATTAGTCATTACTATTTTATATTTTTTGCTGATTTATTGGGGTAACCCTTCCCAGTGTGGCAAGAAGAGGACAGTTTGAAGGGGCTGATATTTCCCTCCACCATGTAAATCCTGGGGATGCATTTTAGGTCCACTGTCTTCGTGACAGGCACCTTGACATTCTGGGATAACTTGCTTTAATGGTCAGCTTGACACAAGGTACAATCGCCTGGGAAGGGAGTCTCAATGAGAGATTATCTATACTGGCTGGCCTGTGGAAGATTGTCCTGAGTTAGATGTTATAGGAGGATCTGGCCCACCTTTGGAGACACCATTCCCTAGCTAGGGGATCTTGAACTGTACACAACTGAATAAATTTCCATCAGTGAAACCAAGTAGTAAGCATGAATACATTCCTTTCTCTACACTCCTGAATGTGAAAGTAATATGTCCAGCTACTTTAAAATCCTGTTGCCTTGGCTTTCTTGCATAAGGGTCTGTGATGTGGAATTTTGACCTGAATTATACAAAATAATTGAACCAGCTGCAGATCTTCCTCAGTAGCCGTGTCCCTATCCAGATACATACATCAAAGCCTTGATGCATTGGGCACGTGCTGATGGTGGCAGGGGCTGAAAGGATCCTGGTACACAAAGACCAATGGATGAAAATCTGTTGTCTAGAATTCTCAATCTGGACTTTCTTTTTGAAATCTTATGTTATTTTTAATAATGTGAAATATTCTATTCATTTATGCATGTAGGGTCCTGTATAGGCTATAGGAGAGTGTCCTATTTCCTGGAGGTGTAGTTACAGGAGGATGCGAGACAGCGTAGGTTCTGGGAAATGAACAATGAAAGAGCATGACTGGTGCATAACTGTTGCAATAAGGCCACTTGTGTGTCTCCTGACCGCTCAGCCCTGAAATAATCACACAGAACCCATATTATTTGCAATGCTGTTTGGCCAATAGCCTAAGCATATTTCTGGCTAACTCATATCCTTATCTAACCCATCTCTATTAACCTGTGTATTGCCATGTGGCTTTGGATTAACAGCTAAAATTCTGGCATCGATCTCTGGAGGAGCTACATAGCTTCTCTCTGGCTCTGCTCTTCTTTCTCCCAGCACTCAGGTTAGTTTTCCCTGCCTAGCTCTGTTTCCATATACCTTGCTATAGGCCCAAAGCAATTTCCTCATTAACCAATGATATTCACAACATACAGAGGGAAATTCCACATCACATAATCGCTGTGCCATCTTTCTATGCCTTTATTCTGGGATTTGTATGGCCCCAAGAGATGTGCATTGGTTTGGAATGTTTTGTTGTGGGATTGACACTCACTGGATAAGGATACAGATCCCAATGGGGTCATCTTCTCATGTGTATATTAGACACATATGTGTACCCCTCTCCTGAATGACTAGCTGCGGGTGCTCTATCTGTCCCCAAACCAATATCTGATTAGTAGCAATGGGCCCCTCCCTCACTACTCTTTGTTCTCTACAGAGTAATCTTCCTCTGCATTTGTAGGGCCCTGATCCGCAGGCCTACTTTGTGTGGCCAGGCACTGTCAATTTCTCAGGACTATACTATGAGCCTGACTGCACTCTGTGGTAGTGGGTCACAGGGAGTCTTTCTCTCCAGATCCAACTCACACACCCCACCTCTGGCCTGAATCTACCTTCCTTTTAGGTCCTGTTCCTGTCCCTAATCCAGCATCCACCTCGGTGCTTATAATCCCAGCACCAGTGTTTCCAGTTCCTCTTAGAGTAGAAGGATGTTGTCTCAGTGTTTCTGTCACTGTGACAAAACACTATGAAAAATGGAAGTTGGACAGGAAAGGTTTTATTTGACGTACACTTCAGCATTGCTGTTCATCACTGAGGGAAGTAGGGACAGGAACCCCAACAGGGCAGGTTCACAGACACAGGATCTAATGAGGAAGCCATGGAGGAGTGCTGCTTACCGGCTTGCTTTTCATAACTTACTCAGGCTGCTTTCTTATAGAACCCAGGAACACCAGCCCAGGAATCGCACCTCCCTCTGAAATCCGGGCTCTTGCTCGTTGATCAATAATTGAGAAAATGCCTTAGATTTAAACCTCATGAAGGCATTTTCTCAACTGGGGCTCCTTCTTCTCTGATGGCTCTAGCCTGTGTCAAGATGACACACAAAATCATACATGTTATCTGGCATCTGGACACTCTTGCTGTGGGGATTCATGTTCTCCATCTCTCTGTCGTGCCTCTATCATCCACAAACTTTCCTAATACAAGGTTGTACTACAGCCAGTCTATCTGCCCCTCCTCTGTCACACCAGACTTCTGGATGTGTGTCCTCAGTACACAGCTCTGTTTACCCATCTTCTCTACTGCAAGGTCCAGATTCCCTCGTTACCTGTACTCAGTTTAGAAAGCGGCTTTAACACATCCTGCTGCACCCTCTTTTCTAGAGTCTGCCACATCTCACAAGTAGTCACAGCATCAAAAGCAGCTCATGCCTTGGCCACGTTCTCACAGGTCATGTGCTCTAACCCCACAACATACACCACCATGCTAATGCCACCCTGATATGTCCTCCCTGCTGGAACTCCGGCATAACCCTCTCTATAGGCTTTCAACACTGCCTCTCCTCTAATCACCCTTGGGGAAACACAGCCCCTTGCTCCCTGTATGCTCCCTGCAACCTATGTCTACCAGTAACCTGGGCTGGTTCATCTGCTGAGAATCCTTTGCCTCTCCTGCCTGACCTTGGAGGAATTGATCGATATGCCTCTTGTGCATCTCGGGCATAGGTGGGGAGGAAGAGAGGAAGCCTCTTTCTAATGGGCATGGGATGGACTCTTGTGTTTCCTTTGAAACAGTAGGACCTGTGGCAGGAGGACTCCTAGTACCATAACTGTGCCATTGATAGGAGGGACAGTGAACAGACCTGAAGGCAGCCTAGGTGACTGGTCACACTCCCCTCTGATGAAGGCTCAGAAAATAGTCTTTCTGTATTTGTTGCAGTATAAGAGTGGCCGCATAGGTTTGGGGGAAACAGCTTTAGTCATGAACAATCTTCTCACTGGGGACTTGTCCTGTTCCTGATTTTATGTGTTTCTTCCCACAGGGTCGTGTTAAGGTGACGATGGTACAATGTCACAACAGAGAAGAATATACGTCTGAGAGAGGATTGCTGTGGGTCTTGAGAAACTTTCATGACTTGTGGAGTGGTAAAGATGTCTCAGAGTTTGTTCCCTTTCTTTTTTCTTTTGTTAAATATTTTCTCAATAATGGACATCCACACCTTACTGACCCTCAATAGGGACATGAAATATTTTGAATACACAATGATGTAGGTGGGTCATCTGTCTATGTTTTTCTTTCATAGGTTAATAAAGAAACTGCCTTGGCCCTTTGATAAGACAGAAAATGAGGTAGGCAGAGTAAACAGAACAGAATGCTGGGAGGAAGAAGGCAGTGAGGCACTCAGGATGAAACTCCAACTCAAGATGGACTTAGGCTAGAATCTTCCTGTTAAGCCACCACTTCGTGGTGCTACAAAGATTATTAGAAATGGGTTAAGCAAGATGTGAGAGTGAGCCAGTAATAGGCTAGAGCTAATGGGCCAGGCAGTGTTTAGAATAATACAACATGTCTGTTTTTTTTGTGTGTAAAGATAACCATGTGGGAGCCAGGCAGGACGCAAAGCAGGCCTGCTCGCCTCATCACTACAACACAACTCTTTATTGCTGAAGGGATACAGTTTCACAGCCATTAGATGGTGTCAGTGACACCTGAAGATCCTGTCTTCATCTGGGGTCTGGACAGGATGATGCTTCAGGACTCCTCCAAAAGCTTTACTTCAAGGTATCCTGGCCATCAACAGATGCACACTGGAGCTCCTGAGATTGCTGGTGTTTCCTGTATTTGGCTCTTCTTTGCTTAAACCAGCGCTGCAATAACATGGTGAAAGAGATGGCTTTGGTGTATTCAACAGTCAGTATCACAAGTGGAAAAAACAACTCTGTGTAACAGTAAGAGCCAGTGAGGCTTTAGCTTGATCAGAGTTTTCTAAACAACGACACACAAAATCCTTAGGAACCCCAACCCTGCAAATCAGATTTCAGAACAACCAGAAATGGGAAATTCTTTAGGGTGTACCTTTCCTCTCTTATGTCCTGTCTAGGAAATGGGAAAATATGTCTCTAAGAAGGAGACCAGGGATCAGTAAATCAGGATATGGAGAAGACCGGATAGGAAAAGGTCTTCAGGAATTACAATCTACACATTCTCTGCCAAGGACAGGGTACCTGCATCATGCCCTTGAATTATAAGGCTTATGTGGACTACTGCTTAGACTACATGTACCTCCTCTGACTCCCTGGAAAGTCACACCCCACTGCATGTATTCTTGTCTATGTAATCCTCATGATATATGCCTATAATAGAGCAGAAGGGAGAGCTCACATTTGTCCTTGAATCAATGATAACAAAAGCCAAACGGGTCCCAATTCTGGTTCTGATTAAATAGGCTCAGAAACAGCTGAAGCAACTGACATAGATTCCTCAACTTGGATTGTTGGAGATGATCCTGAGACTTCTGACCTAAGTTGAAGTCCCAGAAAACTGAATATATTACTAATTTATTTTTCTGTATGACCATGTCTGTTTTTATCTATAAAATATCTACAAAACGGCAGGGCCCTTTCTGGCTGACTGTGGAGGTTTCTGTGGCCTCCCATAAAGACCTCTTATCTCCTATGCACAGGAAAGGAAGCTGCTGGGAAGTGATGGGCCAATGCCTGGTCCAAGTCTGGTTTTCAGCAGGCTTCCTGGAAATTCTGAAGCCTATTACTCTAAGGAAGGAGAGGAGAGTGAAGGTGAGGTGGTGGGAACGGGCTGCCAGTGCCCTTGAGTACATGCATGAGTAACTGCTTTTCAAATAAGGAGAGGAGAAAGGACTGGGGATGATGAGGTAAAGAAGGTGGAAGGGTAAGTGAGGGGACAAGAACAGTCAATAGAAAGAAGAGAGAAAGCAGAAGAGAACAGAAGGCAAAGAGGAATAGAAAGGGAGAGAGAAAAGCTCAAAGGAAGTAAAGAAAGAAGACATAGATCAGGACATTGTTATCAGTCTCTGGTGACTGGATCCCTATAGATTGCTGTCAGCATCAGCTCAACCATTGGTTCTTGTCCTGATTAGACTAACAGTGAAGCCCTCCCTCTTCAACTGCATGGCCAACTGCCTCAAACAGAAAATAAACTCATCTAAGTTACTGGTCCCTAGAAGCAACTATGCTCTCCTAGAACAGGATGAGTCAATGATTTGACTCATGCCCTCTGACCTAGTGGGAAATGTGACAGTGCAAGCCAGTGAAGAGGTTCTTCCATCTTGTATTCTTGGTGAGGCCATTTCAGGTATAAGTAGAATTTGATGTCTGTGATGGAGAATCCCACGGGAAATTAAAAAAGTCTATTCTAGGGACCAAAGATCAGAAATGTTCTAGCTAACTTAGCTGTGGTTAAACTACCTATTTGTATTAACACCCTTCCCCAGCTAACTGCTTTTCTTAGCTTCAGTAAACAGCTTGCTTCCAAGTGCTTACTTCTGCAAAGGCAACTGCAGCTGCTGAGCTAAATACTAGGACATCTAGGTTTTAAGATGCCCTTAAAACCCCCGTGTACTAGACACCTGGGGCTATGCTTAGGTTCCCAGATTACTTGGGTGTCATCCTAGTCAGCTGGAATAAAATCTTTGCATTAGCTACAGACCATGTGAGTATCATTTCTGCTAACAACTTTGGAGTGCTCTATCCTCAAGGGAATGTGTTCATAACCTCCTCCCCTCAAGACTCAGGGATCAAAGCAGAAGTGGAAGCAGAAAAACTGGAAGATCCAAAGGTGGTGCATAACTCTAAAGGATCAAAAATCTATTTTCTGTACAAAAGGCCAAAGACCAAAAGGAAGTCAATACACTTCAACAATACACTTGCTTTTGCTGCCTTTTACAGACAGCTCAATCCTAACTCCCAGTGGTTCTGCTCACAAGTGGCCCATCTCATGAAGGACAAGGGGTTCCATGAGATTCACCGCTTAGGATAGTGGGATACCTGCTTCCTACCTCCCCTTAACTGTCAGAAAACAATCTCCTTCATTGCCAGTCTCCTCCTCTTCCTCCAGCTCTTCTTCCTCCTCATTCCTCTCTCCTCTTTCTCCCTCCAGCATCTTCTCCTTCTGTTCCAGTGTTTCTGGATCTCCTCTGGAATATTTTTCTTTATCAAAACACATAATTTCTCCCCGGTAAACTGCTTTACTCCTATGATTTCGGCTCACCATTTATGGCTGGATGGCTTCTTATTGCTCCAGCACCTTAAGGCAGTAGGGTTATTACAAGGAATCACATTTGCCTAAAGAGTGTGCAAAGTCACATCCTATCCCAGGCTCAAACAAACAAACAAACAAACCAACAAACAAACAAACATCTCTCCCAAATTGACTTGGGAGAGGTAACACTACTCCAAGGGACGCCTGCACAGACATGTGAATTAGTCATCTATTGGATTAGGGAAATGAGCAACTCAGACAAAACATTCAGGTATCTTGAGACTCCTTGCTTCTATAAAGTAGGTAATAGGGGTGGTCACTGTCACCTATGGACTTTTGCACTCCTGCTCTTCTATGCCCTCCTAATTTTTCTGGGCTCAGGACAAAGGCAATGCTCTAATTGAGAGTTGTAGCTTGATAGTGATGCCCTACTTCCTGCCCAACATGAAGGGCATCCTGGGCTCTGTTCTTCTACCAGGAGATCCAAAGTTTTAAGGCTGAACCTCCACTCAGGAATGTGATCTGTGACAATGTGGAGAACAGTTAACAAAACTGCCTCCTCCTTAATACATAGCCAGCCATGGAAATGCAGTCACAGTTACATGTTAGATGTCAACATCCTCTCAGGCTCTAGGGAATAAGGGTCCATTATATTGGGAAGTTCTCAAAATGTACGTCTTTGAGTCCATGTCCTTTCTCTCCCTGCCTGGTCCCTTCTATTATGTGCTTGTATACTCTAAAGAAGACCAACCAAAGGACCAGAAGCCATGAGGGGAACTCAAAGCTGCCAACATAATGCCTCCATGAACTCAACCAATGCCCCAGTGTGTTGGGAGGTGGCCGCTTTTTGGTTCCCAGCTGCCTGATTAGATTAGCCCAGAAATAATCACACAGGAACTATATTAATTAAGTCACTGCTTGGCATATTAGCTCTAGCTTCTTATTGGCCAACGCTTACATATTAATTTAACCACTTTCTATTAATCTGTGTATCTCCATGTGACAGTGGTTTATGAGCAAACTTTCGGCATGTCTGACTGTGGCGGTGGCTCCATGGATTCTCCCTCTGACTCTGCCTTTCTTTCTCCCTGCATTCAGCATAGCTTTCCTGCCTACATAAGTTCTGCCTTGCTATATGTCCAAAGCAGTTTCTTTATTCATTAATGGTAATCACCACACACAGAGGGGATTCCCATATCACCAGTGGCCTCTATGTAGCAGCAGTGCATCAGCCTCTAGTGTTGCAGTACATTGGCCTCTCTGCAGCCACAGTGCATCAAACTCTTGAACTGCAGTGCATCAGCCTCTCCTGAGCTGTGGTGCATCAGCCTCTCCTTAGCAGCAAAACATTAGCCTCTCTGGATCTGCAGTGCATCAGCCTCTAGAGATGCAGTGCCTGGCATGTAGAGATGCAGTGTTTCAACCTCTAAAGCTACAATGCATCAACATCTCTAGAGGTTCAGTTCTTCAGCCTCTCTGGAGCAGCAGTGCTTCAACCTCTAGAGCTCCGTTCTTGGCATCTAGAGCTGAAGTCCATGAGTCTAGAGCTGCAGTGCTTCAGCCTCTCTAATCCTACAGTGCATCAGATTCTGGAATGGCAGCGCATCAGCCTCTCTGGAGCTGCAGTTCATCAGCCGCTAGAGCTGCAGTGCATCAGCCCCTCGAGAGCTGCAGTAAATCGGCCTCTCTGGAGCTGCAGTACATCAGCCCCTCTGGAGATGTAGTGCATCAGCCTCTCTGGAGCTGCATTGTATCAGCCTCTAGAGCTGCAGTTCATCAGCATCTCTTCAGCTGCAGTGTATCAGCCTCTCTGGAGCTACAGTGCATAAGTTTCTAGAGCTGAAGTGCATCAGCCTCTCTGGAGCTGCATTGCATCAGCCTCTCTGGACCTGCACTGCATAATCATCTGGAGTGGCATTAAATCAGCCTCTCTGGAGCTTCAGTGCATCAGCTTCTCTGGAGCTGCAGTGAATCAGCCTTTCTGGAGCTGGACTGCATCAAACTCTAGAACTGTAGTTAATCAGCCTCTCTGCAGCTGCAGTGCAACAGCCTCCCTGGAGCTGCAGTATATCAGCTTCTCTGGAGCTGCAGTGAATCTGCCTCTCTGGAGCTGGAGTGCATCAACCTCTAGAACTGTAGTTAATCAGCCTTTCTGCAGCTGCAGTGCAACAGCCTCTCTGAAGCTGCAGTGCATCAGCTTCTCTGGAGCTGCAGTGAATCTGCCTCTCTGGAGCTGGAGTGAATCTGCCTCTCTGGAGCTGCAGTGCATCAGCCTCTCTGGAGCTGCAGTGCATCTGTGTCTCCAGAGCTGCCTCAAATCACTCTCTTGGGCTGCAGCACCTCTGTCTCTCTGGATCTGAAGTACAGGGTCCTATCAGCTCGACACAGGGAGAATTCCTCACTTTTTCGACTTTTCTTTTCCATTCACTCTTCCTCTCCACCCTGGGGGAAACTCCCTCTTCTCTCCCAGTTTCTCCCAACTGAGCCTGGTCCTACTGTAGTTTACACCTCGTGGTGTTAGGATGCCAGCACTCAGGGGCTGCTAGGCAGGACTGCTATTCAGCACAGGCTACTACCGCAGGTAGGGAGCTCGCTTACATCAAGACTGCCCTGATACATGCTGAAGGAAGTTAGCATGAATAGCACTGTGCACTGCCTTTCCCCTTTCTCTTTGCTATGCAGCAGTCAGTTTCTCTGGGCTCATGGCCTCAGTTCTTATTCCATGATCTAAACATTAGTCTTTACTGTCTGAAGGAAAGAAATTTGTTATAAAATGAGATAGCTACAACTCTTCGTTCAACTGAGCTGTATCTTTTCCACATTCCAGAAAGCCCACATCTTCAACATAGTCTCCTTTAAAGGAAAAGAATACTTTCAGTATTCAAGTTAGTTAACAAAAGACACACTTGACCGTGGTTTGGCACCTTTGCTTTTTATGGATGTGAAAACACATAAAAACTAGCAAAGGTGTGTGTTGTGCATGTGTATCTATGTGCACATGCACACTTATGCTTGCAGAGGACCAATGTCAGAGTCAAGCATCCTCCTAGCTTGCTCCCCACATGATTTACGTTGGCAGGGTCTTCCCTGAACCTCAGTTCAGCAACTAAGCTAATCCAGGTTTCCCCAAGGATCAGTAGTCTCTCCCTCCTGCATAAGAGATTCTGACTAAAGGTGAGCTGACACCTGCTAAACTTTATGCTGAGGGTCCCAACTCAGATCCTCAGACTCATGTGGCAAGCGTTTTATCCTTCGGGACTTTTTTTGGTCCCAACCTGCATTTTGACTTTCTATAACTTCCGCTCATCACATTCTCTTTACTCAATTAACTGAAATGAACTCAATGTTATTCGTTCTGTTGAAGTGTATCAAAATTAAATCTTTAAAGCTGTCAGCCCCAGACTTTTCCAAACACTAACATGACTCTTTTGGCATTATTTTAGATACCCTAAACACAGCATGGGGGAACATGAATGTTCAACCTTGCTGCTGTCTACATCACCTTTGCACAAAATTACAAAGGTAGAGGGCCAACCATGTGCACTTGTGAGTGTCTTCCCACATGAATCTTGGATAAATTAAACAGGTTTGTTATGAAACACTGAGTTTCTCTCTGACCTCACTTATAACTGTTTATTTGTTGAAACTGAGCCCTTTTTTTCTCCTTCTGCTTGCTAGATCAATTAGAATGTCCCCAAGGTCACTTAGAGTCCTACTACAATCCTACATATAAGTACCCTGAAATGACTTGAGTGTCAGGACTTCAGTATTAATCACTGTACACATACAAGTAAACATTTATGTTTTCTTATATGCATGACCTTATAATATTCAATGCTGTCTATATATATATATGAGGTTCACATACTGTTTATAAGTCGTCTGTGAATCTCAAATAGCTGAAAGACACTTGAGGAAATGTTTAACATCATTAGTCATCAGAGAAATGCAAATCAAAACAACTCTAAGGTTCCATCTTACACCTGTAAGAATGACCATGATCAAAACACTGATGACAACTCATGCGGGAGAGGATGTGTGGTAATGGGAACACTCCTACATTGCTGGTGAAAGTGTAAACTTGTACAGCCGCTTTGGAAATAAGTATGGTGATTTCTCAGAAAATTAGGAAACAATCCATCTCCAGACCCAGCAATACCACTGTTGGTTATATACCCCAAAACACTCCATCATTCCACTAGAACATCAGCTCAAATGTGTTCATAGCAGCATTATGCGTAAAAGCCAGAACCTGGAAACAACCCACATGGCCCTCAACCAAGAATGGGAAAAAGAAAATGTACATTTGCACAACAGTAAGAAAAAAATAATGACATCTTAAATATGCAGGCAAATGGATCTAGAAAACAACATATTTGATGAGGTAACTCAGACCCAGAAAGACAAATATAATATGTATTCACTCATAAGTGGTTTTTAGTCATAAATCAAAGAAAACCAGCAATCCCAGGAAACCTAGACAACAAAGAGGACCATGAGAGAGTCATAAATGTATCTACATAGGAAGTAGTAAGAGACAAGGTCTCCTTAGTAAATTGGAAGTTTGGGCGTCACAGGACAGTGTAGATGGGGAGAAGGGAAAGGGAAGAGAGAGAAGAGAAAAATATAAAGCTTGATAAAGACAATTAAATAAAATAAAAATGCTAAAAATAAGTAGTGTGCTTTTTTTAGTTTTTTTTTTTTTTCAATTAAGAGACTATGCTGTCTCAAATAATGGGAAAGAATACGTAATGGGTGCCTGTTCCATTTGTACCTCTGGAAAACTTCAAGACTCAGAGCTCGGTTACTATTATAAACCAGATACGGGCGCCTCTCACCCACACTCGCTTTTCATAATGGGTACAAGAAAATGACCCATGTCCTGAAGCAGAGTGCCCTGCCCCAAGCCTTTTCAGATTTACTGACCTGCACTGTGGATTCTCCCAGGAACAAGCGCTTTGCAAGGTCCTTCCTGTGGGAAGAAGATGGAAAGTGGAGCTGTTAGTGAAATACAGCATTTCAGCTTGGCAAGATGAAGAGACTTCTGGAGATGGATCAAAGGCAACACAAAACTATGTAGAGATGTTGAGCTCTAAAGTATGGAAGTGGCTTTTCATTGATCTCTATTGTATTGCAAAAAATAACCACATTACTAGACACAAGGTGGATATGCTATACTAGTAGATGGATTGCTTAGAAAACACTAGGTCTTGAGTTCAATTCGATTATAAAACACAGTCCATGAAGAAGACGAGGATAAGTAGGACGAAAAAAACAAAAAGAAAACATGAAGAAGAAATTGAGAGGCACCAACCAGTTTCTAGAATAAACACTGCACATATATATGTTGAATTTGACCTCAAAACAAAACATCCTTCCCATACCCAGCAACTAAACAGTCAAAGACCTCATGCTTGGGGCTCAAAGCAGATAGGGTTCCACAGTGTGAAGAACACACTTCCAAATGAGATGCTTAAGGATGGGAGGTTGAACAGCTATTGAAACTAGTCACATACCTTATAATCTCATCGGGGTACTTAGTTTTTTCAAAAACGTCTTCCAACTCATTCAGCTGCCTGGGTGTGAGACCAAACTGGATCCGTGGCCTTGTGCGCCGGACCTGTAGCCCTCTGGCAGCAGCCACGTTTTCCTGTTCCTTCAACTGTGGGTTCCTGTACCCTTGATGGCTCCCATGGCTCTCATGCTTGATGTCATCACCAACATAGTTGAAGTTAACAACCTGGGTCACATCATCCTTGCGGTGTGGGATGCCGTGTTTCCTTGGTTTGTCTGAACCATTTAGAGAACCTTCACCAAAGATGACACTTTCTGTTGCTGCAGTTGCCTCTTCTTCAAAATCAAGGATCACCTCAATCTCATTTTCATCCAATTTGTAGAAAGCCATGATGAGACCTAAAAGAGAGTAGTGTTATCTCCATAAATGCTTTGTGGATTGAAATGATTTTGCATCATGTGGGTTTTTAACAAGTTTCACATCTGTCCTTTTTCTGTCCCACAATCCCTTTAGCAGATACATGCCCAGTGAAAGTGGCTCTAGGGAGCATGTCCAGAATGGACCCAACTTGGATTCCAATCAAGTCCACCAAAGCCTTGAGGAATAGAGTAGAGGAACAAGAAAACGTTTGCAGGTGCACAAGTAGGGATGAGAATAATCATTTACAGCAAGTGCATGGCCTCTGGGTGGACCTCTGGAGAACTCTAGTCTGTATCTCACTGGGTGCACACTGCAAGAGTTGGGAATGAAGTGGACATGGTTTTGTCAGCTAATGTTTGTCCCAAATTTCTTGAGGGGACATTGACAACACACACTGTCCTCCACCTGCAGCAGTGTCATGCTTGTAGAGTGGAGTTTATGTAGCATTCTGAGGGAACAAGTCCCTGCAAAACACTTGATGTCACCATTGAAAAACTGAAAATGCTCCAGATGGTTGATAGGGAATCTCCATCAGAGTCATTGTACAATGTCCTGCCCAGTGCTTCTCACGTCTGACAACGCTGACACTGCATGGGTCTCTGCCTTTTTCACAGTGTCAGCAAACTCCTTAAGCTTGAGAGTGCTCTGGAAGTTTACTTGAGCTAGAAAGCACCATATATAGAGTAAGCAAACAAAAGTGAAATAACTTCAGACTAGCTTCCATTCAATCAATTAATATTCTCAAAGAAATTTTCTCAGGGTGCTGAGATGTTGGAAAATATCAAGAAGATCTTGTTAAGGAAATGTTATCCTACACCCAGCCACTGATGGAAACAGATGCAGACCTACAAACACTGGTGAACCTCAGAGAGTCCTGTGGAAGAGGTGGAGAAAGGATTGTGGGAATCAGAGACGCCAAGGGCACCAAAAGAAAAACCACAGAATTTACTAACCTGGGCCCATAGGACTCACAGAGACTGAGCTGCCAACCAGAGAGCTTACAAGGGACTGACCTAGGCCCTCTACCCATGATTTACAATTGTGTAAATTATGGTCTTGGTCTTCTGGTGGGGCTCCTAAGAGTGCAAATGTCTCTGACCAGTGATCTGCTTTTGGGACCTTTTCCTCCTACTGGATTGCCTTACCCAACCTTAGTAGGAGATGAGGTGCTTAGTCTTACTGCAACTTGATATGCCACAGATAATAGGCATGGGAGACCTGCTCTTTTCTGAAAAGAGAAGAAGTGGATGGGGGAAAGAGGCAGGTTAGTAGAAGAGAGAAAGAATGGAGAGGAAACGTGATTGGGAAAATAATTAATTAATAAATAAGAATACTAGAGTTTAACATTGTTTTTAAAAATTAGCATTAAGGAGATGGCTTGAAGGCTAAGGGCCTGTTCTTCAAGAGGTCCTGAGTTTAATTTCCACCAACCACGTGGTGGCTCACAACCATCCATAATGAGGTCTGGTGCCCTCTTCCAGCGTGAAGGTATGCATGCAGGTAGAACACTGTACACATGATAAATAAACAAATCTAAAAATTAATCCTTTTTTGGTTTTTTGAGACAAGGTTTCTCTGCAGCTATAGAGCCTGTCCTGGAGATAGTTCTTGTAGACCAGGCTGATCTCAAATTCACAGAGATCCGCCTGCCTCTGCCTCCCGAGTGCTGGGATTAAAGGCGTGCACTACCACCGCCCGGCTAAAAATTAATCTTAAATTTATTAAAGTTACAGATTAAAAAATCTAACAAAAAGTGATTTTTAGATTAAAAAACTTTTTTCATATAAAAGATCATTAATAGATTGTGTGCTTGTACTTATGGGTGCTTACAGGGAGGACTGGATATCCTGAAGCTCAATTTATATATAGGTGGTTACCGAGGTGGATCCTGAGAACTGTACTCTGATCCTCTGAAAGAACAACAAAATCTCTTAGCCATTTAGCCATCTGTCCAGTCCCCTCACGCAAATGCAAACTTTTTCTTTCTTCCTTTTAACTGTAGAATCCTAGAGGGCTGTGATATCAGGGCAGCTAGAAAGATTCCTAAGGAAGTTGTAGTGCAAATATTTTTACATATATATGTGAAAATCAACGTCTGTAAACACAAACACATTGTCAAATACCCGTAGAGTTAGTAGCTAAATAAATTAGGATTCCTTTTAATTGTTGAATTTATTGGTTATGTGTGTATGGACCTGTACCATGTTGTGCATGTCACAGCACACGTTTCGATGTCAGAAGACAACTTGGGAAAATCAGTTCTCTCTTTCCAACATTCGCATCCCAGAGATCAGTTTCAAGTCATCTGGTGGTGCAGGAGATCCTCCTGCTTATGTGCTCCTTTCACTGGTAAATGAATAAAGAAACTCCCTTGGCATTTTGATAGGAGAGTACTCAGGTAGGCAGGGAAGACAGAACTGAATGCTGGGAGGAAGAAAGCAGAGTGAGAAAGATGCCATGGATCTGCCACCAGAGAAAAACATGCTGGATCTTTGCTGGTAGGCCATGACATCGTGGTGTTACACAGATTAATACAATTGGGTTAAATTAATATGTGAGTGTTAGCCAATGAGAAGTCAGAGCTAGGGGCCAAGCTGTGATTTAGTTAATATAGTTTCTGTGTGGTTATTTCAGGGTTAAACTAGCTGGGTGGCCAGGAAGAACAAGCATCCCCCCTTGCAACAATCAGGCTTGCCAGCAAGCATGTTTACCACTGAATCATTGCAGAAAACCACCCCCATGGCTTCATTTTTATGTATAAGGAGTGAGGTACACTCGGGATCCCATAATTGTATGCTTGATCAAAATCATCAAACAACATTAAGAATACTTTTATCAGGATACGGTGGCTCACACCTTTAATACCAGCACTTGCAAGTTAGATGCACGTGAATCTCTGTGAATTAAAGGCCAGTCTAGTCTACAAGAGCTAGATCCTGAGCAAGCTCCAAAAACTACAGAGAAAACCTGTCTCGAAAAACAAAACAATACAAAATATTTTTAATATTCAGCTTACTGAACATTGAGCCCTATGAACACTAAAGGGATTCTTAAATCATCACAGCATTTCCCAAGAATTTTTGACCTAAGTATATTCCATCGAATTCCTCCTAAACACCCTATCAGGAAAAAGGGTAGAATATCCACTCTGAAGAGAATATTATCCTTCCTGAATTTGTATTACACCCTTTTTAATATACTGTGCGTTTTTATAAAGATGAGTTCTTTTGTAGATTTGAGCGATAAGAATAAAAAGGCAGAGCCTCTGAGCCTGCATCCTGCTAATGCCAGGAGCTGAGGTCTTCAAGGGAGATGGATGCCTTACACAGAAAAGCCCCTAATATGTGCATCGTGTGCGCATCAGCAGAACAGGACACACTCACCTTCCTTTTCACTCACTGCTAGGAAATCCTTGGATTCCAACCTTTGAGAAGGAAGAGAGGAGGCAAAGACGGAAGAATGGGCATAAAAGGAGTGGAAAGGGCAGAATGCTGTGAAGCAAGAGCATGATTGACAGTGGCAGGTGGCACATGTTACCCAGCTCCAAAGCCTGAGCTTTGTGTCTTAGGACCAGAGATGACTGATTATCAGGCACACTGGCCTCCTGTATGGCTGCTTCACCTACTCCTTTTGCCTCTAGCAAGATTTTACTCTCGGCTGCTGGTGCGAAACACACTTTTTCTAAGGAAATAACACACATTTACTACTGCAGAAAGGAATCCTGCCACAGACAGAAGGAACAATACCAGAGTCCACCTGGTGCACAAATCGCTTTTACCAGAGTTACTTACAGGAATATGGATGAGGGGTTGCTTACAGGAGAGAAATGACTCCAACTCAGCTTTGTCACCAAAGCCTACCACCATATGATGGATGGCTCACCAAATCTGGCAGCCCCAGCAGCACTGTACAGTCCACAGACAGGGCAGCAGGCTGCAGTCTTTCCAGACAGGTCAGCTCCTCTGAGCCTCTTCCAGCCAGCTCACCTGGTCTCTGTTCCTGCTGAACAGTTCCCCTGGTCTCTTCCAGGATGCTCTGATGGTCTGAGACTGACTCTCAGCAGTCTTTACTATTTATCTGCTCTTGGGAGGGCGGGGCCTACTGAATCCAATCAGGTTCAGGCTCTTCCTGAAGTTACTTTCAATTGGTTACTCCTTAAAGAGTTGTTCTGCTGGACTGAAGGCTTTAACCCAGGAGGACACTGCTATGGAACTGCAATAACAAGAGTCAATGACAGAAATGTGCACTTGATCCTGTCAGGCTCCTCATGATACCCTTCCTGAGAAGTCACATGACGCTTGGGAATTCATAGGGCCTTATAACTTTCACATATCTGGGGACAGAGTAGAGCAGGCCACAAAAGAACTCCTGTCATCTTCGTTAAACATACACATTTCTGACACATTTTGGATATAACAGTTTGTTGTTGTTCCAGGGCAACTAATCATGTCATAATTACAGAACACGACAGTTGCGGAGCAGAAGAAGGCACAAGGGTAGGGATATACTCCCCCAGGTTCACAAAACGATCCCAGGCCACGGAAAACATAAAAGTGTGGAGAGGCCAATGTTGGCCAATGATCCAGAATTTTCCAAGGATCTCACTTGAGGAATTTGCAGACAGAAGTGTTGTAGAGGGTAATTGCAATGCCACTGTGTCCATCTGACCTGGCACAGAGAGAACAGCACTCCATAAGATTGTAAAGCACAATGCTTCAACCCTTTATACAGTTCCCCATGTTGTGGTGACCTACAACAATAACACTGTTTTGTTGCTACTTCATAAACATAATTTGTTATTGCTATGAATTATAATGTAAATATCTGACATGCAGGATATCTGAGAAGCAACCTCAAGTGGGTCACAACTTGTTGAGAACCACTATTCTAAGCAAAGGTGGCTTTCTTCCGAGTTGTCGTACCTGGTTTTCCTGAAGCTAATCTCAGGGAATTTGGGTGCACCTGGAATCTACGACACCACAGTCCACTTCAAAGTTCCACATCCCTAATCAAATACATATTTGATGCTGCCTATTTGTGCTCACGGCACATTCACAACAAGTTTTAGGAGCCACAAGTACAATTGTTGTTTTGGAAGGAGCCAGTAATTTTCTGGGTACTTCCAACGGTCTCCAGTTCAAATGTTTTCTAACGCACACCTAGTTAACTACCATTCAGTTCTCATTGAAAGACACTGTGAAAATGTGTACTTGAGAAAAATATAGTTTCCTTTCCTTGTTTCTATGAGATGTGTGATTATTTAATTTATGTAAGGACTTACTTATTTCTAAGCCAAGGTAAGTGGAAATCCTTTAAGAGATTTGGTGCACTCAGTAAGTATTGCAACCACATATAGGAACTATCTAGTATGTATTATGTATGTGCTACTAAACAAACATATAACTGGAGGGTCAGATCTTAGAGGTGTCATTCTATGTGTTAAATCATACATAACTACATAAAAAGCCAATGTTACACTAGCGCTTCTGTACACACATAAACACACACACAAACACAATGAATATCTGTGGAAAAACCTATTCAGATTTCCTGGGATGCTAATATGAAATTTTCTGTAATCTGTAGACTGTATATTAGGTGAGGGATCAAGGCTGTATTTGAATGTCTTAAAAGCCCATCTGAGGGTATGAAATACTCTGTATTTGGCCAGTGGGCTTTCTTCCATTAGAGGTTTATGCTAGTGCTGTGGACAATATGAATCCCTTTGGGGAAAAGAGGGCCTACAATGGCCAGTGACTGTAGACAGCACAGGATCTGATGTGGGAAGGAAAGAGTATGGCAGGGTATGGCAGATGGAGAAGGGAAGGCTTTTCAAGGAGAACTGACGTGTTCAAGACCAGAAACAAAATGGATTGAGGATGACCAGATGGGGGAGAGGAACAGAAACAGAGAACAGAACCTGGTATTGGTGACTTCTGTATCTCAAATACTGCAATGAATGTTCAAGTTGCCTTCAACAAATCCTGCCAGAAAGTATGTCCCTGTCAGTAGGGGCTCAAGAATAGAGTTCCATTTAGATGAGTTCACTCATACTATGTCATAGAACAAAAAGACCCCTTTGTCACCGAAAAAGCTTTCCAAGAACAAGGAATCTGGTACTGATGCCCACACAAGGTAAAGCTACAAGAGGAAAGAGCTTGCGTCCAGGAGGAGTTTTTCAAAAGAAGCTTAGCACTCCAACCCATCCACGGAGAGCCAGCCCCCCTAGTAGGCTTATGTCTCTGGAGTTAAGTCCACCCTGACCATCTTCACAGAAGCTGCTTGAAGCAACGTTTCTGGAATGATTCATGAGTCGTTGTCAAGTATATAGGTCAGGAGTGAAGGCTCAACGTGGAAGTGTGAGTACCTGGGGTCCCAGAGGAGAGGCCCAGGAGCTCAGGGATGGCAAAGTTACAACATCACAACTACGAAAGGAAAACATTTACTGAATCTCCAGCAGTAGAGAGAGAGTCTAGTCCTTGGTAGCATAGAGACAGAAATACGGAAAGGAGCTGAGATCAGGATCAGGGTGGGACAAAGTCAACACAGCTTGTAGCCAGTTGTCCTCTTTGGCCTAAACACCAAGCTACCAGGGCTCTGACCTGGACTGTGGAGGAGAAAGAGAAGTTTAGCTGCTTCTTCAGTTATGCCACGTATTTAGGGCTATAACTGAGGTCACTGTCACTACAATGAAGCCTGGTTGGGACTAGAGAGGTGACTCAGGGGTTAAGAGCAGTTGGAGAGAACCCAGGTTCAGTTATGATTACCAACATGGTGGCTCACAGCTGTCTAGAGCCCCATTTCCAGGGTATCTCATACCTTCTTCTGACCTCCACGGACATTAGAAAGGAACATAGTACACATATATACAGACAGGCAAAACAGTCACACACATAAACAAACAGAAATAAATCTAAGAAAAATGGCAACACGGGAATGTGAGAATTAATAGCTTAAGAGCAGGGCAGAGTAGTGGTTGTAAACCCTATTCACAGAAATCCTTCAAGTAAGGATTTGGCTGAATACAGAGAATAAGACTTTGCCTAGGTCAGGCCAGGCTGTCAAGACTTCTGCTGGTGTGCAAAAGGATGTGGATGCAGAGCAGACATTGGCAGTGCTAGGCTAGGCAGGACAACTCAACTGACTGTGAGCTTTGCTTAACCTGCACCATGCAGACACAAACTCATAAGTTCAGAGTCCATGCCCAGTCTCAAAGAACTCAGCAGAGTCTGGATGTCAGGCTTCTCCCCTCCGTGACCTCAAGATAGATATCATTAAGAAAAAGTACACGATGCAGGAAAATTGGAGGAACAATCCAGTGAGTCTGAGGTGATAGACATGGCTGCTTACACAGTGCTGTGAAGGATAGCAGTGGGAGCAGTACACATTGAGAGAGAGAGAGAAAGACAGAGAGAGAGAGAGAGAGAGAGAGAGAGAGAGAGAGAGAGAGAGAGAGAGAGAGAGAGAGAGAGAGGAAGCAGAGAATGTTCAGGAGTAGGGTGGAGAAAGGCCTGCACCCTGATGGGGTGAAGGGAAGTATGGAAAGGGGCACGAGGCTGGTGGGAGATAAATATCAAGACTCAAAGTGTGGTGTCAGGAGCTGAAATGAGCCAAGGAGTGGGGATTGAGGTCTGAGCACAGCCCTTGCTCAGGCCATAAGCATGGTGCTTAACGCAAAACATAAGGACTAGGAACATTAGGAATATTAGGGAAATATTCTCCCAGCTGTGCAATCACAAGGTAAAAGCATGAAGCTTCTGGACTGACCGCAGGTTACCTGTGCTCCTGGCGGCTTCCACTTTCCATTATGTTCCATTGCTACAGCTACTATGGCAGGGCTCTCTGTTCCTGACAGTGTTTGCCCTCATGGTCTCTCTGGTCATCCACGAACAGAAAATGAACACATTGCCGGGCAGTGGTGACACATGCATAATCCCAGAACTCAGGAGGCAGAGGCAGGCGGATCTCTGTGAGTTCAAGGCCAGTCTGGTCTACAAGACCTAGTTCCATGATAGGCACTAAAAGCTACATAGAAAGCCTGTCTCAAATATCCAAAAAAAAAAAAAAAGAAAATGACCACAACACATACACACACACACACACACACACACACACACACACACACACACACTTGTGGGGAGAGGAATTGGAACCCGGGGTGCCAGAGTGGGTGAAGTTAAAAGCTGCAGATTTAGAACAAGAAAAGAACACTGGGCTATCCCCAGAGAAATGTAATATCCCAGAGTTCATTGGGGCACCTGCCATCATCTTGGCTCTGACCACAAAGCATCTACATGTCCTCGGTCATGCTCAGACTGACATCCAAGTGTCAGCTGTCACCTAACTGTGCTGACTCCATGGCCTGAATGTGGTGAACAAAGCATTTGTCCCTGCCAAGCATGTCCTTTGGTCCTCAACAATTGTCATGTGGGTCTAGGGATTTTGTCCTTAATAGGATCTGCCCCTCTTGACATGTCTGTTTCTGGTGGCAGCATGTCTGCTACAGGTTCCAAATATATTTACTAGCACTAGATGAAGGGACTGCCTTTCGGGGGCGAGGAGTTGAGGCTTCCATGAGCGGGAAGAAAGCCTCTGTGAGCTAACAATGCTGTTCAGTGAAGACGGAGGGGGATCTGGTCTCTGGTCATTCCAACTGTATCAGTAATTTAATTGTAATTCTAATTTTCATATATAAAGTCAAGCCTAATAATTTATACTTCTATAAGAAATAGTTCAACAATGTGGGGTATGGTGTCACATACCTATAAATCCAGCAATAAGAAAGCAAATACAACAGTATCACCACATATCTGAAGCTCTCCTGGTCGAGGTAGTAAATTCCAGGTCAGAAAGGACTCCATAATGAGATCTTTTCTCAAACAAACAAATGAACAAACAGAATTTAAAAATCCATGTGTAATATAAATGAATACAATACAGATAAGCTAGAGTCTTGACTGCTGTGCTGGCTAGTTTTATGTCAGCTTGACACAAGCTAGAGTCATTTGGAAAAGGAAACTTGAACTAAGAGAGTACCCTCAACAGATTGGCCTATAGTACATTTTCTTTCTTTTTAACGTAATAAAATAAAATATGCTAAAAATTATCACAGTGAAGATGGACAAGGCAAACTAACAGAAGGAATAGAGCCCAAGAATCAGATACCATTTGTTCTCACACTCAGCAGTCCCATAAAAACACTAAACAGAAAGCTACAGTTTATATGTAGAGGACTAGCAGACACAAGTGTAGACCCTGAGCTGGCTGCACAGTCTCTGAAAGTTCCTATGATCTTTGCTCAGGCCACATGGAGGGACTTGTTATCCTGGAGTCCTCCATCCCCTCTGGCTCTTACACCCCTCCTACCTCCTCTTCCACGGGGTTCCCTGGGCTCTGGAGGGAGGGATTTGGTGGAGACATCCCATTTAGTGCTGTGTATAAGGCAAAATGAATTGTTAAAGTCACTTTCATTGGGCTATTTACAGTACTACAGAAGTCAGCAGCTTCCATGCTGACAAAAGCTCTGAAAGTACTATCTTAGTGCTGAGACTATCATTCAGGTAAGGTACTCTGATTCGGAGCAATGTCTCGAACTCTGAAGTGCACGTGTGGAGCCCAGCATGGTGCTGCATGCATCCAACAATACCCACACTGCATGAGATCTGTGTCCAACAGCATATGACCTGAGCTGTGTTCCAATAGGGCACTTCCTGTTGCAGGCTGACTCCCAAAGCTCTGGTGATACCTGAGCAGGGCTCCTGCAATGGAACTGGCTGAGTTTCAACTCTTCCTCTGTCTCGTCCTTCTACCTGGCTGCTCTAGGGGTGAGCACTGCCAGAAACTCTGCCAGGAAATCATCTCTTTGACACACTTGGTACAGTTGCTTTTGTGGCCTACAACATGTTTTATTATATACATGAAAATGATGACACCAAACTCAGTTGCAAATATTAAGTGCCTCTCCCGAGCACAACCCAAGGACATACATCATAAGGTGTAATAAGGTGCACCAACAGGGCTGAATCCATAGGTCCATCCTCCATCACTGTTGAATGGAAGGAGGTTCAAGGAAGAAAAGGTTCAAGCCAGAAGCTGGAAGCTAATATAAAATCTATCCTAGGTGGCGAGTTACTAGGCTTTGTGGGAGAATTCAGGAGGTTTGAGGGTTTTCTTTCCAGGCAAGGGAAACTGCAGTTGCTGGTACACTGGTTTGTGAAGATGAAGAAAAAGGATGCCAAAATTCCTCAAGTAATTAATGAACCCGGATGGTATCCCTGTCCTGCGTCCATTGATGATATTCCCATTCATGGTTATGGAAGCTGTGAATGAAGCATTTCATTCAGGGTCCCAAGATATGTAGAGCTCAGGCTTTGGGATTTAGCTTCCTATTAGACAGAGCTGGCACTGCCCATCCCATTTTCTTTTTCTTAGGCTGCTTCTTTCTTTGCCGTCTACTCTATTCTTCCTCTGAAGTTATAATCCAGAGGTCTCCTAGAAAGTGCTTGGTAGTCAGTGAGACGGGGAAACTGTTCTGAGGCCCAAGTACAAATGTCAAGTATCATCCATGACTCCATGTCATCAGAAAGACCCCAGCTTCCTGCACTGGCATACTGCAGACTCAGGGTCTCTGTCTCTTCATCTACACTGCCAAATCCACAAAAAGTCAAGTAATCAACTTATATAAACACACAGCATAAGGTGTATGACACCTTTTCAGGAAAATAATCGGTGCCTGAGTTAACCAGCGTGGGAAATGGGAAGGGTCATTACCCCTCTTCCTGACAGATTCCCTAGGGTTTTCATGGTTCTTGAAAGTTTTGCAGCTCAGGTTTAAAGATTCAGTTCAATTTTTACATTTATTTTAGTTTTTATTTATGTATATGTGTGTTCTCATGTAAGTATTTGAACATGTGTGTGGGTGTCTTCAATGTCCAGGCGAGGACACTGGATACCCTGCAGCTGGGAATATAGGTGGCTGTCAGCGAGCTTATGTGGGCTCTGGGAGCCGAACTCTGGTCCTCTGCTAGAGCAGCAAGGGCTCTTGATCACTGAACCATCTCTCTATCCAGTCCCCCATTGTTTGTATTTAGCAAAACTTTTGTGTAAGCAATTTAAAGTGATTTAAAGACTTCCATCTTGGCACTTACTCAAAAGAAACCTCTTTTTAAATCTCATGATTCACAGAGATTCACAAGAGAAACAAAAATCAAATGATTCCAAGACATCTGCAGCCAAGCACTGGGCTGAGCTCTGGGAGTCCTCCTGAGAAAGGGAGAAGGCATTGTAGGAGTTAGGGGGTCAAGGTCATGACGGAGGAACCACAGGCACAGCTGATCTAAGCTCATGGGACCACATGGGCTCTGGACTAACAGTTAGGGAGCTTGCATGGACCCGACCTAGGCCCTCTGCATGTGTGTGACAGTTGTACAGCTAGCTCTGTTTGTAAGGTTCCTAGCTGTGAGATCAGGACCTGTCCCTGGTGCTTAGCTGAATTTTTGGAACCTATTACCCATAGCTGGATTATCTTACCCAGCCTTTATACAGGGGGAAGAGCTTGGTCCTCCCTCAACTTCATGTGCCTTGTTATGTTTAAGACCAAGGGAGGCCCACCCCTTTCTGGATGGAGACCAAGGAGCAGTGGGTAGAAGGGAAGGGGGATAGATTGGAGTTGGGGAGGGGAGAGGATAAGAGGAGAGGAAGAAGGGAAAACTGTGATCAGTATGTAAAATAAAGGGAAATGTTCATTTAAAAAGAGATGGAAAGAATCAAATGAGTCCCTATTCAATAAGCAGAAACAGATTTAGCCATTCATTTTACATCTATATTGTATGTATACTGTAAAGGTATATGAATACTGATCCCAAAAATTCTCAGAGCAAGAAAACCCCTAGGGAATCTGTCAGGAAGAATAATACTGAACCTCCCCGACTTCCAACCTTGAATAATACAGACACCTATTATTTGTTGAAAATGTGTCACAAGCTATATGTCATAGGCCAAATATTATTCTAAATATTGCCTGAATATTTATGTATTTACCTTCAGTCCAACAGGAGTAAGGGAGCCACATGAACACAGTGATAAGAGCTGATGCAAATATTACATGTGAAATTTAACAGAAATTATTAAATATCTGAGGTAATTATTATCATCATTATTATTAGTTTGGCTTTTTGAGACATGATTTCTTTGTGTAATAGTCCTAGATGTCCTGGAACTAGCTCTTTTTTTCTTTTTTTGTTTTTTTGAGACAGTGTTTTTCCAGAGCTTTGAAACCTGTCCTGGAACTAGCTCTTGTAGCCCAGGCTAGCCTAGAACTCTCAGAGATCTGCTTGCCTCAGCCACTATTGCCCAGCGATGTAATTACTTCTTAAGCAGATCCTTTTTCTTTTGGGGGATCACATCGTTTGTTTGCTTTTCAACAGTGTCATAAGCTAGAATTCTATTCAAACCCAGTCCTAAAACCTTGATGTTGTACTTGAAAAGCAATGACTGGATAGCATCCAGTGTGCTAACCGGCACTCCTGAACCAGCAGCCACTAAAGCTGACCATGTCCACCCGTTAGTGCTGGGTGGCAGGTGAGGGTCACAGAAATTTTTACATGTTCATTCGAGGATCCTGGAGTCAATATGTGCCTTCCTCCCATGCTGCATTTCAACTTATCTTGTACTTCCACACAATCCACCCGTCATCTCCTCACTACATCCTAGAAGAAACAGGCAGCATGCAGACATGCATTAAAGCTCATTCTGGAAGCATGCCCTAGGAGCAAGATTTAACTCCATGCTTCATTTTCACACCCCTTTCAGTCTCCCTCAGGTCATGCTCGTTTGGGCCACACCCACCCTTGGGCGCTAAAACAGACAGCACCTACCTCAGCAAGTGGGCAGAAAGGCCAGTGCAATCAGCAAGGGCAGTGAGTGGCGGTCACGGAAGTCCTCAGCTCCTTCGTGCAAGCAAGCGCCTGGACGTCCAGCGTAAGAACCCCAGAGAATTGGGGCGCATGCGCGGACCTGCGCATTGACGCATTGACGCAATGACGTCAAGTCACTCTTTGCAACCATTTTGTTTTGTCGGTAGCGGTGCCGAGATTCTAGACCTTGAGGTCAGTCATTCCCGGGATCCTAGTTTTGTTTGTAGTCCACAGTGGTAGTCATGGTCCAGAAGCTTTATTATGAGCATAAATATTATACTCTGCAAGATTGCAAGGAGGAAATAGTTAATGAGAACGGAGTTGTGCCCTCCACCTTCAGCCGCGGCCATGGAGGCAGATGGTGGCCATAGTGGAGGCTTCATAGGCCGCCTAAATTTCAAAATCTATGAGAGCAGCCAGGGCCAGGATAGCGAGAGTGTCTCTGAGGAAAGTGATGCCAACGTGAGAGAAAGCAGTAGCCACCCGGATTCTTCTTTGGAGCTTGACCCGGAAGAACTGAACACCTCAGTGGCTGGTGTGGCAAGGATTCCTCGGAGGCACCGGGGTTGTCAAAACCTCTTCCATTTCACACCTCGCCAGATCAAGAAAATGGAACGCGTCTTTAAAAAATCCCAGTATCCAGATTCGGCTGCCAGGTATGTGATTTGGACCAAGAGCACCCCAACCTCCCTGGCCTATGGCTCATTTTGAGGTGTCCTTTCGTTCTTCAAGGCCCTGTATTCCCTAACGCCCTCTTCAAGTCACAGTGGTCTTCTTCTTTAGTGGTGGGTACGGGAGGATGTCCCATGTGGGGGCCGAGCTCAGTACCAACATGTAGTGCGGGCGTGAAGCAAGTGTCCTTGGTCAACACCTCTCATTCCAAGTCACATTTTAATTCCTGTGAAATATAGAGACCAGAGTTTAGTGGCCCAAACAACTCACTAGCATCAAGTTCACGAGTGCTGGGCTTATACTTTGTTGGGTGACCTCCTCTCCAGTAGTCTCCTCTTCTTTTCAGGGACTGTGCACCTAGTCATCAACCCCTTTTGATTTCTCTTTCCCCTCCCCTAGTGTTGTTTTTAAATTAGCACTTTGCTCAGCATAGACTTTGACTTTTTTTTAAATTTTTGATAGTTTGTTAAAATTATGTGTCTCTATCATTTAGAAAGTTTTGCAGGAGATGAATTCATTTCAAAAGTGGTACTGCCTCTGAGAATGAAAGTTATTGCCGAGGGTGAGGGAAGATGTTGATATTTTAGAAGGCATAGAATTCATGTAGGACATTGTATTGCATGTAAAACACTGCATGATAAACATCCGTGGTTCTCTTTACACAGGGAAGAACTTGCAAGAGCTCTGAAAGTGCCTGAAGCAAAACTGAAGGTCAGTGAATCCAAACAAAGCAATTGGACAGACAATCTATAGCCTTCTTTAGGTGTTAGCTAGCCTTGTCCTAGGCAGTTTTATTTATTTTTTTTCTCATTTTTTTATTCAAGAATTCCATCTCCTCCTTTCCTCCTCCCCCTTCCCTCCCCTCCCTTCCACCCATACTCCCACTCCACCCCTCTCCAAAGACAAAGAGCCATCAGGGTTCCCTTCACTATGTTAAGTCCAAGGTCCTCCCAGCTCCCCCTAAGTCCAGGAAGGTGAGCAACCAAACTGACAAGGCTCACGGTGAGCCCGTCCATCCTGTAGAGTTCATGTTCATTGCCTAGGCACTTTTAAATGAATGGATTTTATTTCCTTTTTTCCCTGTTTGAATGTTGGTTTTTTGGCACAGGGTTTCTCTGTGTAACCCTTGCTCTCCTAGATCTCAGGGTTCTATTGACTCCACCCCGCCAATTGCTGAGATTAAAGCACTTGACAAACTAAGCTGTCTTTAACTCTATTTAAACCTTAATTGAAACAGCTCTACTTAAAAGGGCCATTATCTCTAGGTGGACAACCTATATAACTTATGTTTTTCATTGGGATGCAATCTTTGACCCTCTGCTGGCCACACGCTTAGCCTCCTATGGAAATACTCCTTGCCCCTTTACCTCTTAAATTGCCCCGATCTTTCTATTTTGTGTCTGGAATATCAGGGTTAAAAGTGCTACACTGCATAAAGAAAAAAATGATCATATCTTGGGACGATGGTAATAGATAGTGGCATCCTTTAATGTTAATTTTTCTGGCATTCTGTGTTGTGTCTAGCCAAACATATTGCCAAATAGTTATGTTAGGGTTGAGATGAGGCAGGGACTGATAGGTATGGAAGAACAACACTTAAAACACAAAGGTTAATATTGTGCAGAGCAAGATTCTGGAAGTCTTGCTGAAACAGAGATAGTTTTCTTCATCCTGATGCTGGAGAAATTTGTATAACATGAAAGAATATGCTGGTCAGATTTACCACGGGTGGAAGTCCCCACTGAAGTGTTTATTCTATGGGAAAAAGACAAAATCATGGCCCTGTTTGCAAAGGTTAACACACAGCCGGGGCTTGCTTTTGTGAGCTGTGTAGGAAGTTCCATGTTAGGTGCCTTAAGTGAGGTCTCTCTCTTGGCTCTGGGGGTGGAATCCAATGCTAAAACAATCTTGTCTGCCTCTGATTTTAGGTGTGGTTCGCCAACCGACGAGCCAAAGAGAGGAAGAAGGCAACACTGGTACATCTAGAAAACACACCTCCTGTTCAAGACATAATTATACTTAGGGACATAAAGGAAGATTCTTCCTAGATGGCATTCATCCTTCGTTCAGGAGCCAAATGGCTAATTGGTGACCCATGTGCCCATTGCCAAGATTAACTAAAATTGAATACTCAAGAATAAAACCATAACCTCCACATGCTTTCTGGTATTTTGTAGGATATGATATAGACTTTCCAGGAAATTCCATTTAAACAGAATGACAAAGTCTAGTTTCATGGGGTAGCGTTTCTAAATCATGAGTGTTTCTTGCATAAATGAATATCCCCAATACATGGTAATTGGGAGACAGTGGGTCACATGAGCCTTCTTGATTCAAGCTCACTTGATCCTTTGAGCAAGAGATTCAGAAGTAATCCTGCAAACAAGAAATCTAAGGAGAATGTGGCACAGACAATATTGATGGTGATGAATACTTTTTATTTGGGGGATAGTAACAATTCTTTTTTTCCTTTCAATGAAAATAGATTTTTAAAAATCATATCTTGCTTATGTTTTCCCTTCCCCTTACTCTTCTCAGGTCAACCCCACTTACCCTCCCATCTGGATACATTCCCCTTTCTGCCCCTCTTTGAAAACATCTCAGGTGGGTGGAAGCTGCCCACAGTCAGGCCTGGACCAGCTAAAGACATTCATGTGCAGGAAAGGGTCACTGTGATGAGCAAATGTGAGGAGGAGAAATTGGAGGGAACGAATCAGAACGGTTCATGTTCTGTAGAAAGAGGCAGAACAGAAGGAGCGAAGGTGGTGAGGAGCAGGCTGCTGTGGGCAGCCTGCTAACCACCCAGGGCCTTGGTGGTACCAGACCCTGCTGTGCTGCTACCAAGGGTTTGTGGGTTCATGGTGCTACTGTGGGCGGGAACTGTGTTGACATGCATGGGTTTTGCCATAATCAAAGACCACAGGATGCCCTGTGTCTGAGTTGTCACCTGTTGGAAGACCATGCCACTTCAGGGGCTGTACTGATCTGAATGACCTGCACTGCCACCAGTGCCATTGTGACATCATGGAATAGGATGCTGCTGAAGGCCATGTCTGGGTCAGTGACCAGGGTCTCTGTGTTGATGTCCATGGCTCCTGGTACAACTGAAGGCCATGCATATGCCTGGTATCTAGGCTATCACCTGGGGCTGTGTTGGTGTCCCTGGGTCATGCTGCTGCTGGAACCATGCCAATCTGAGTACCTGTGCTACCAACTAGGGTCTTGGTTTCGTTCATGTGCAGCTGCTGCCGAAGACCTTCCTGGGCCCATGTCAGAACTGCAGCCAGGGTCTGTGTTGAAGTCCATGTCCTGTGTTGCAACCTAAGGCCACATGGATGCTCAGGTCCTGGGTTGCAATCTGGGACCTTGTTGATGTGCAAGCTTCCAGAGCCATGCTTATCTGAGTAACCTGTGCTGCCACCCAGGGCCTTGGTGTCATACAGGCCCAAGTAGCTGCTGAGGGCCATGTGTGTGTCCGTGTCCCTATGGCAGGCAGGGTCTGAGTTGATGTCCATGGCTCCTGTTACCACCGAGGTCCATGAAGTTGTCTGGGGTCTGGTCTGCCATCTGAGGCCATGCTGGTTTCCCAGAGTAAAGCCACCTCCAGCGACTGATCTGAGTGAACTGTGCCACCACGTGGGACTCTGGTGATGTCAGGGCCTAAGCTGCAGCCTAGGGCTATCTCTGGGTCCATGGTCCCACAGCAGCCAGGGTCTGAGTCAATGCTCATGGCATCTCTTGCCACCAAGCGTCATGCAGATGCCTAGGGTCTAGTTAGGTACCTCAAACCATGTTGGTGTCTGAGAGCCATGCTGCTACTGGGACCATACTGATCTGGATGACCTGAGCTGCCACAGGTGCCATGTTGACATCTGAGCCAGAGATGATGCAGAAGGAAGGCCATGTCTGGATCTGTGGTCCTGCTGCAGCTGGGGTCTGTGTTGATGTCTGTGGTCTATGTTACCATACAAGGGCACGCATGATGAAAGCCAAGGGCCATGCTGAGCCATCCCTGCCCTTCACTAGCCCTGGCAAAGTTGTCCCTGAACCTTGCTAGACACCATAGCAAGAAAGCTGACCCTGACACTCATAGGGGAGCTGGCCCCAGTGGCCCAGGCATGGAGGTCTGGTCCCTGCACTCAGGAGAGATGGCCCCACCCCTGCAACAGCTGACCCAGATGAAATGGGTTTAAGAGAGCTGGTTCCACTGATCACCTGAGGGAGCGGCTCCAGGATCCAGGACTGACCAGGTCCCCCACCACACAGGGCAAAATCAGGGCTTTGAGTTGCCCACCCTAGCATCTGCCCATCTAGGACCTGCTGGCACATGTGAAGGGACTGGTTCTGCAGGATCTCCACAATGTGGGGCAGCTCCAGGATATTGGAGAGGAGTTTCAATAAGGGTCCAGATACCAGAGACCTTTAACCAGACCAATGACTCATCACAATGAACGTTTTCAGGTGGGTCTGAATGGACAAAAAGGTTTACTGCATGTCACACGGTGGATCCCAAGGCCACTAAAATAATTGGAGTGGCAGGAAAGACAGAGGAGTGAAGTGCGTTTTTAGGTTGGTTTATTGGTTTGGGAGTGCACAAGGATATGGATGCAGAGCAGACATTGGCAGTGCTAGGCTAGGCAGGACAACTCAACTGACTGAGTGAGAGTTTTGCTTAACCTGCACCATGCAGACACAAACTCATAAGTTCAGAGTCCACGCCCAGTCTCAAAGAACTCAGCAGAGTCTGGATGTCAGGCTTCTCCCCTCCGTGACCTCAAGATAGATAGCAGCAATACAGAAGAACACGATGCAGGAAAATTGGAGGAACATTCCAGTGAGTCTGAGGTGATAGACATGGCTGCTTAGACAGGGCTGTGAGGGAGAACATGGAAGTAGGACACGTCGAGAGAGAGAGGGAGAGAGAGAAAGACAGAGAGAGAGAGAGAGAGAGAGAGAGAGAGAGAGAGAGAGAGAGAGAGAGAGAGAGAGAGGAAGCTGAGAATGTTCAGGAGTAGGGTGGAGAAAGGCCTGCACCCTGATGGAGTGAAGGGAAGTATGGAAAGGGGCACGAGGCTGGTGGGAGACAAATATCAAGACTCAAAGTGTGGTGTCAGGAGCTGAAATGAGCCAAGGAGTGGGGATTGAGGTCTGAGCACAGCCCTTGCTCAGGCCATGAGCATGGTGCTAAATGCAAAACATAAGGACTAGGAACATTAGGAATATTAGGGAAATATTCTCCCAGCTGTGCAATCACAAGGTAAAAGCATGAAGCTTCTGGACTGACCGCAGGTTACCTGTGCTCCTGGCGGCTTCCACTTTCCATTATGTTCCATTGCTACAGCTACTATGGCAGGGCTCTCTGTTCCTGACAGTGTTTGCCCTCATGGTCTCTCTGGTCATCCACGAACAGAAAATGAACACATTGCCGGGCAGTGGTGACACATGCATAATCCCAGAACTCAGGAGGCAGAGGCAGGCGGATCTCTGTGAGTTCAAGGCCAGTCTGGTCTACAAGACCTAGTTCCATGACAGGCACTAAAAGCTACATAGAAAGCCTGTCTCAAATATCCAAAAAAAAAAAAGAAAAGAAAAAAAAAGAAAATGACCACAACACATACACACACACACACACACACACACACACACACACACACACACTTGTGGGGAGAGGAATTGGAACCCGGGGTGCCAGAGTGGGTGAAGTTAAAAGCTGCAGATTCAGAACAAGAAAAGAACACTGGGCTATCCCCAGAGAAATGTAATATCCCAGAGTTCATTGGGGCACCTGCCATCATCTTGGCTCTGACCACAAAGCATCTACATGTCCTCGGTCATGCTCAGACTGACATCCAAGTGTCAGCTGTCACCTAACTGTGCTGACTCCATGGCCTGAATGTGGTGAGCAAAGCATTTGTCCCTGCCAAGCATGTCCTTTGGTCCTCAACAATTGTCATGTGGGTCTAGGGATTTTGTCCTTAATAGGATCTGCCCCTCTTGACATGTCTGTTTCTGGTGGCAGCATGTCTGCTACAGGTTCCAAATATATTTACTAGCACTAGATGAAGGGACTGCCTTTCGGGGGCGAGGAGTTGAGGCTTCCATGAGCGGGAAGAAAGCCTCTGTGAGCTAACAATGCTGTTCAGTGAAGACGGAGGGGGATCTGGTCTCTGGTCATTCCAACTGTATCAGTAATTTAATTGTAATTCTAATTTTCATATATAAAGTCAAGCCTAATAATTTATACTTCTATAAGAAATAGTTCAACAATGTGGGGTATGGTGTCACATACCTATAAATCCAGCAATAAGAAAGCAAATACAACAGTATCACCACATATCTGAAGCTCTCCTGGTCGAGGTAGTAAATTCCAGGTCAGAAAGGACTCCATAATGAGATCTTTTCTCAAACAAACAAATGAACAAACAGAATTTAAAAATCCATGTGTAATATAAATGAATACAATACAGATAAGCTAGAGTCTTGACTGCTGTGCTGGCTAGTTTTATGTCAGCTTGACACAAGCTAGAGTCATTTGGAAAAGGAAACTTGAACTAAGAGAGTACCCTCAACAGATTGGCCTATAGTACATTTTCTTTCTTTTTAACGTAATAAAATAAAATATGCTAAAAATTATCACAGTGAAGATGGACAAGGCAAACTAACAGAAGGAATAGAGCCCAAGAATCAGATACCATTTGTTCTCACACTCAGCAGTCCCATAAAAACACTAAACAGAAAGCTACAGTTTATATGTAGAGGACTAGCAGACACAAGTGTAGACCCTGAGCTGGCTGCACAGTCTCTGAAAGTTCCTATGATCTTTGCTCAGGCCACATGGAGGGACTTGTTATCCTGGAGTCCTCCATCCCCTCTGGCTCTTACACCCCTCCTACCTCCTCTTCCACGGGGTTCCCTGGGCTCTGGAGGGAGGGATTTGGTGGAGACATCCCATTTAGTGCTGTGTATAAGGCAAAATGAATTGTTAAAGTCACTTTCATTGGGCTATTTACAGTACTACAGAAGTCAGCAGCTTCCATGCTGACAAAAGCTCTGAAAGTACTATCTTAGTGCTGAGACTATCATTCAGGTAAGGTACTCTGATTCGGAGCAATGTCTCGAACTCTGAAGTGCACGTGTGGAGCCCAGCATGGTGCTGCATGCATCCAACAATACCCACACTGCATGAGATCTGTGTCCAACAGCATATGACCTGAGCTGTGTTCCAATAGGGCACTTCCTGTTGCAGGCTGACTCCCAAAGCTCTGGTGATACCTGAGCAGGGCTCCTGCAATGGAACTGGCTGAGTTTCAACTCTTCCTCTGTCTCGTCCTTCTACCTGGCTGCTCTAGGGGTGAGCACTGCCAGAAACTCTGCCAGGAAATCATCTCTTTGACACACTTGGTACAGTTGCTTTTGTGGCCTACAACATGTTTTATTATATACATGAAAATGATGACACCAAACTCAGTTGCAAATATTAAGTGCCTCTCCCGAGCACAACCAAAGGACATACATCATAAGGTGTAATAAGGTGCACCAACAGGGCTGAATCCATAGGTCCATCCTCCATCACTGTTGAATGGAAGGAGGTTCAAGGAAGAAAAGGTTCAAGCCAGAAGCTGGAAGCTAATATAAAATCTATCCTAGGTGGCGAGTTACTAGGCTTTGTGGGAGAATTCAGGAGGTTTGAGGGTTTTCTTTCCAGGCAAAGGAAACTGCAGTTGCTGGTACACTGGTTTGTGAAGATGAAGAAAAAGGATGCCAAAATTCCTCAAGTAATTAATGAACCCGGATGGTATCCCTGTCCTGCGTCATTGATGATATTCCCATTCATGGTTATGGAAGCTGTGAATGAAGCATTTCATTCAGGGTCCCAAGATATGTAGAGCTCAGGCTTTGGGATTTAGCTTCCTATTAGACAGAGCTGGCACTGCCCATCCCATTTTCTTTTTCTTAGGCTGCTTCTTTCTTTGCCGTCTACTCTATTCTTCCTCTGAAGTTATAATCCAGAGGTCTCCTAGAAAGTGCTTGGTAGTCAGTGAGACGGGGAAACTGTTCTGAGGCCCAAGTACAAATGTCAAGTATCATCCCATGACTCCATGTCATCAGAAAGACCCCAGCTTCCTGCACTGGCATACTGCAGACTCAGGGTCTCTGTCTCTTCATCTACACTGCCAAATCCACAAAAAGTCAAGTAATCAACTTATATAAACACACAGCATAAGGTGTATGACACCTTTTCAGGAAAATAATCGGTGCCTGAGTTAACCAGCGTGGGAAATGGGAAGGGTCATTACCCCTCTTCCTGACAGATTCCCTAGGGTTTTCATGGTTCTTGAAAGTTTTGCAGCTCAGGTTTAAAGATTCAGTTCAATTTTTACATTTATTTTAGTTTTTATTTATGTATATGTGTGTTCTCATGTAAGTATTTGAACATGTGTGTGGGTGTCTTCAATGTCCAGGCGAGGACACTGGATACCCTGCAGCTGGGAATATAGGTGGCTGTCAGCGAGCTTATGTGGGCTCTGGGAGCCGAACTCTGGTCCTCTGCTAGAGCAGCAAGGGCTCTTGATCACTGAACCATCTCTCTATCCAGTCCCCCATTGTTTGTATTTAGCAAAACTTTTGTGTAAGCAATTTAAAGTGATTTAAAGACTTCCATCTTGGCACTTACTCAAAAGAAACCTCTTTTTAAATCTCATGATTCACAGAGATTCACAAGAGAAACAAAATCAAATGATTCCAAGACATCTGCAGCCAAGCACTGGGCTGAGCTCTGGGAGTCCTCCTGAGAAAGGGAGAAGGCATTGTAGGAGTTAGGGGGTCAAGGTCATGACGGAGGAACCACAGGCACAGCTGATCTAAGCTCATGGGACCACATGGGCTCTGGACTAACAGTTAGGGAGCTTGCATGGACCCGACCTAGGCCCTCTGCATGTGTGTGACAGTTGTACAGCTAGCTCTGTTTGTAAGGTTCCTAGCTGTGAGATCAGGACCTGTCCCTGGTGCTTAGCTGAATTTTTGGAACCTATTACCCATGCTGGATTATCTTACCCAGCCTTTATACAGGGGGAAGAGCTTGGTCCTCCCTCAACTTCATGTGCCTTGTTATGTTTAAGACCAAGGGAGGCCCACCCCTTTCTGGATGGAGACCAAGGAGCAGTGGGTAGAAGGGAAGGGGGATAGATTGGAGTTGGGGAGGGGAGAGGATAAGAGGAGAGGAAGAAGGGAAAACTGTGATCAGTATGTAAAATAAAGGGAAATGTTCATTTAAAAAGAGATGGAAAGAATCAAATGAGTCCCTATTCAATAAGCAGAAACAGATTTAGCCATTCATTTTACATCTATATTGTATGTATACTGTAAAGGTATATGAATACTGATCCCAAAAATTCTCAGAGCAAGAAAACCCCTAGGGAATCTGTCAGGAAGAATAATACTGAACCTCCCCGACTTCCAACCTTGAATAATACAGACACCTATTATTTGTTGAAAATGTGTCACAAGCTATATGTCATAGGCCAAATATTATTCTAAATATTGCCTGAATATTTATGTATTTACCTTCAGTCCAACAGGAGTAAGGGACCACATGAACACAGTGATAAGAGCTGATGCAAATATTACATGTGAAATTTAACAGAAATTATTAAATATCTGAGGTAATTATTATCATCATTATTATTAGTTTGGCTTTTTGAGACATGATTTCTTTGTGTAATAGTCCTAGATGTCCTGGAACTAGCTCTTTTTTTCTTTTTTTTGTTTTTTTGAGACAGTGTTTTTCCAGAGCTTTGAAACCTGTCCTGGAACTAGCTCTTGTAGCCCAGGCTAGCCTAGAACTCTCAGAGATCTGCTTGCCTCAGCCACTATTGCCCAGCGATGTAATTACTTCTTAAGCAGATCCTTTTTCTTTGGGGGATCACATCGTTTGTTTGCTTTTCAACAGTGTCATAAGCTAGAATTCTATTCAAACCCAGTCCTAAAACCTTGATGTTGTACTTGAAAAGCAATGACTGGATAGCATCCAGTGTGCTAACCGGCACTCCTGAACCAGCAGCCACTAAAGCTGACCATGTCCACCCGTTAGTGCTGGGTGGCAGGTGAGGGTCACAGAAATTTTTACATGTTCATTCGAGGATCCTGGAGTCAATATGTGCCTTCCTCCCATGCTGCATTTCAACTTATCTTGTACTTCCACACAATCCACCCGTCATCTCCTCACTACATCCTAGAAGAAACAGGCAGCATGCAGACATGCATTAAAGCTCATTCTGGAAGCATGCCCTAGGAGCAAGATTTAACTCCATGCTTCATTTTCACACCCCTTTCAGTCTCCCTCAGGTCATGCTCGTTTGGGCCACACCCACCCTTGGGCGCTAAAACAGACAGCACCTACCTCAGCAAGTGGGCAGAAAGGCCAGTGCAATCAGCAAGGGCAGTGAGTGGCGGTCACAGAAGTCCTCAGCTCCTTCGTGCAAGCAAGCGCCTGGACGTCCAGCGTAAGAACCCCAGAGAATTGGGGCGCATGCGCGGACCTGCGCATTGACGCATTGACGCAATGACGTCAAGTCACTCTTTGCAACCATTTTGTTTTGTCGGTAGCGGTGCCGAGATTCTAGACCTTGAGGTCAGTCATTCCCGGGATCCTAGTTTTGTTTGTAGTCCACAGTGGTAGTCATGGTCCAGAAGCTTTATTATGAGCATAAATATTATACTCTGCAAGATTGCAAGGAGGAAATAGTTAATGAGAACGGAGTTGTGCCCTCCACCTCAGCCGCGGCCATGGAGGCAGATGGTGGCCATAGTGGAGGCTTCATAGGCCGCCTAAATTTCAAAATCTATGAGAGCAGCCAGGGCCAGGATAGCGAGAGTGTCTCTGAGGAAAGTGATGCCAACGTGAGAGAAAGCAGTAGCCACCCGGATTCTTCTTTGGAGCTTGACCCGGAAGAACTGAACACCTCAGTGGCTGGTGTGGCAAGGATTCCTCGGAGGCACCGGGGTTGTCAAAACCTCTTCCATTTCACACCTCGCCAGATCAAGAAAATGGAACGCGTCTTTAAAAAATCCCAGTATCCAGATTCGGCTGCCAGGTATGTGATTTGGACCAAGAGCACCCCAACCTCCCTGGCCTATGGCTCATTTTGAGGTGTCCTTTCGTTCTTCAAGGCCCTGTATTCCCTAACGCCCTCTTCAAGTCACAGTGGTCTTCTTCTTTAGTGGTGGGTACGGGAGGATGTCCCATGTGGGGGCCGAGCTCAGTACCAACATGTAGTGCGGGCGTGAAGCAAGTGTCCTTGGTCAACACCTCTCATTCCAAGTCACATTTTAATTCCTGTGAAATATAGAGACCAGAGTTTAGTGGCCCAAACAACTCACTAGCATCAGTTCACGAGTGCTGGGCTTATACTTTGTTGGGTGACCTCCTCTCCAGTAGTCTCCTCTTCTTTTCAGGGACTGTGCACCTAGTCATCAACCCCTTTTGATTTCTCTTTCCCCTCCCCTAGTGTTGTTTTTAAATTAGCACTTTGCTCAGCATAGACTTTGACTTTTTTTTAAATTTTTGATAGTTTGTTAAAATTATGTGTCTCTATCATTTAGAAAGTTTTGCAGGAGATGAATTCATTTCAAAAGTGGTACTGCCTCTGAGAATGAAAGTTATTGCCGAGGGTGAGGGAAGATGTTGATATTTTAGAAGGCATAGAATTCATGTAGGACATTGTATTGCATGTAAAACACTGCATGATAAACATCCGTGGTTCTCTTTACACAGGGAAGAACTTGCAAGAGCTCTGAAAGTGCCTGAAGCAAAACTGAAGGTCAGTGAATCCAAACAAAGCAATTGGACAGACAATCTATAGCCTTCTTTAGGTGTTAGCTAGCCTTGTCCTAGGCAGTTTTATTTATTTTTTTTCTCATTTTTTTATTCAAGAATTCCATCTCCTCCTTTCCTCCTCCCCCTTCCCTCCCCTCCCTTCCACCCATACTCCCACTCCACCCCTCTCCAAAGACAAAGAGCCATCAGGGTTCCCTTCACTATGTTAAGTCCAAGGTCCTCCCAGCTCCCCCTAAGTCCAGGAAGGTGAGCAACCAAACTGACAAGGCTCACGGTGAGCCCGTCCATCCTGTAGAGTTCATGTTCATTGCCTAGGCACTTTTAAATGAATGGATTTTATTTCCTTTTTTCCCTGTTTGAATGTTGGTTTTTTGGCACAGGGTTTCTCTGTGTAACCCTTGCTCTCCTAGATCTCAGGGTTCTATTGACTCCACCCCGCCAATTGCTGAGATTAAAGCACTTGACAAACTAAGCTGTCTTTAACTCTATTTAAACCTTAATTGAAACAGCTCTACTTAAAAGGGCCATTATCTCTAGGTGGACAACCTATATAACTTATGTTTTTCATTGGGATGCAATCTTTGACCCTCTGCTGGCCACACGCTTAGCCTCCTATGGAAATACTCCTTGCCCCTTTACCTCTTAAATTGCCCCGATCTTTCTATTTTGTGTCTGGAATATCAGGGTTAAAAGTGCTACACTGCATAAAGAAAAAAATGATCATATCTTGGGACGATGGTAATAGATAGTGGCATCCTTTAATGTTAATTTTTCTGGCATTCTGTGTTGTGTCTAGCCAAACATATTGCCAAATAGTTATGTTAGGGTTGAGATGAGGCAGGGACTGATAGGTATGGAAGAACAACACTTAAAACACAAAGGTTAATATTGTGCAGAGCAAGATTCTGGAAGTCTTGCTGAAACAGAGATAGTTTTCTTCATCCTGATGCTGGAGAAATTTGTATAACATGAAAGAATATGCTGGTCAGATTTACCACGGGTGGAAGTCCCCACTGAAGTGTTTATTCTATGGGAAAAAGACAAAATCATGGCCCTGTTTGCAAAGGTTAACACACAGCCGGGGCTTGCTTTTGTGAGCTGTGTAGGAAGTTCCATGTTAGGTGCCTTAAGTGAGGTCTCTCTCTTGGCTCTGGGGGTGGAATCCAATGCTAAAACAATCTTGTCTGCCTCTGATTTTAGGTGTGGTTCGCCAACCGACGAGCCAAAGAGAGGAAGAAGGCAACACTGGTACATCTAGAAAACACACCTCCTGTTCAAGACATAATTATACTTAGGGACATAAAGGAAGATTCTTCCTAGATGGCATTCATCCTTCGTTCAGGAGCCAAATGGCTAATTGGTGACCCATGTGCCCATTGCCAAGATTAACTAAATTGAATACTCAAGAATAAAACCATAACCTCCACATGCTTTCTGGTATTTTGTAGGATATGATATAGACTTTCCAGGAAATTCCATTTAAACAGAATGACAAAGTCTAGTTTCATGGGGTAGCGTTTCTAAATCATGAGTGTTTCTTGCATAAATGAATATCCCCAATACATGGTAATTGGGAGACAGTGGGTCACATGAGCCTTCTTGATTCAGGCTCACTTGATCCTTTGAGCAAGAGATTCAGAAGTAATCCTGCAAACAAGAAATCTAAGGAGAATGTGGCACAGACAATATTGATGGTGATGAATACTTTTTATTTGGGGGATAGTAACAATTCTTTTTTTCCTTTCAATGAAAATAGATTTTTAAAAATCATATATTGCTTATGTTTTCCCTTCCCCTTACTCTTCTCAGGTCAACCCCACTTACCCTCCCATCTGGATACATTCCCCTTTCTGCCCCTCTTTGAAAACATCTCAGGTGGGTGGAAGCTGCCCACAGTCAGGCCTGGACCAGCTAAAGACATTCATGTGCAGGAAAGGGTCAATGTGATGAGCAAATGTGAGGAGGAGAAATTGGAGGGAACGAATCAGAACGGTTCATGTTCTGTAGAAAGAGGCAGAACAGAAGGAGCGAAGGTGGTGAGGAGCAGGCTGCTGTGGGCAGCCTGCTAACCACCCAGGGCCTTGGTGGTACCAGACCCTGCTGTGCTGCTACCAAGGGTTTGTGGGTTCATGGTGCTACTGTGGGCGGGAACTGTGTTGACATGCATGGGTTTTGCCATAATCAAAGACCACAGGATGCCCTGTGTCTGAGTTGTCACCTGTTGGAAGACCATGCCACTTCAGGGGCTGTACTGATCTGAATGACCTGCACTGCCACCAGTGCCATTGTGACATCATGGAATAGGATGCTGCTGAAGGCCATGTCTGGGTCAGTGACCAGGGTCTCTGTGTTGATGTCCATGGCTCCTGGTACAACTGAAGGCCATGCATATGCCTGGTATCTAGGCTATCACCTGGGGCTGTGTTGGTGTCCCTGGGTCATGCTGCTGCTGGAACCATGCCAATCTGAGTACCTGTGCTACCAACTAGGGTCTTGGTTTCGTTCATGTGCAGCTGCTGCCGAAGACCTTCCTGGGCCCATGTCAGAACTGCAGCCAGGGTCTGTGTTGAAGTCCATGTCCTGTGTTGCAACCTAAGGCCACATGGATGCTCAGGTCCTGGGTTGCAATCTGGGACCTTGTTGATGTGCAAGCTTCCAGAGCCATGCTTATCTGAGTAACCTGTGCTGCCACCCAGGGCCTTGGTGTCATATAGGCCCAAGTAGCTGCTGAGGGCCATGTGTGTGTCCGTGTCCCTATGGCAGGCAGGGTCTGAGTTGATGTCCATGGCTCCTGTTACCACCGAGGTCCATGAAGTTGTCTGGGGTCTGGTCTGCCATCTGAGGCCATGCTGGTTTCCCAGAGTAAAGCCACCTCCAGCGACTGATCTGAGTGAACTGTGCCACCACGTGGGACTCTGGTGATGTCAGGGCCTAAGCTGCAGCCTAGGGCTATCTCTGGGTCCATGGTCCCACAGCAGCCAGGGTCTGAGTCAATGCTCATGGCATCTCTTGCCACCAAGCGTCATGCAGATGCCTAGGGTCTAGTTAGGTACCTCAAACCATGTTGGTGTCTGAGAGCCATGCTGCTACTGGGACCATACTGATCTGGATGACCTGAGCTGCCACAGGTGCCATGTTGACATCTGAGCCAGAGATGATGCAGAAGGAAGGCCATGTCTGGATCTGTGGTCCTGCTGCAGCTGGGGTCTGTGTTGATGTCTGTGGTCTATGTTACCATACAAGGGCACGCATGATGAAAGCCAAGGGCCATGCTGAGCCATCCCTGCCCTTCACTAGCCCTGGCAAAGTTGTCCCTGAACCTTGCTAGACACCATAGCAAGAAAGCTGACCCTGACACTCATAGGGGAGCTGGCCCCAGTGGCCCAGGCATGGAGGTCTGGTCCCTGCACTCAGGAGAGATGGCCCCACCCCTGCAACAGCTGACCCAGATGAAATGGTTTAAGAGAGCTGGTTCCACTGATCACCTGAGGGAGCGGCTCCAGGATCCAGGACTGACCAGGTCCCCCACCACACAGGGCAAAATCAGGGCTTTGAGTTGCCCACCCTAGCATCTGCCCATCTAGGACCTGCTGGCACATGTGAAGGGACTGGTTCTGCAGGATCTCCACAATGTGGGGCAGCTCCAGGATATTGGAGAGGAGTTTCAATAAGGGTCCAGATACCAGAGACCTTTAACCAGACCAATGACTCATCACAATGAACGTTTTCAGGTGGGTCTGAATGGACAAAAAGGTTTACTGCATGTCACACGGTGGATCCCAAGGCCACTAAAATAATTGGAGTGGCAGGAAAGACAGAGGAGTGAAGTGCGTTTTTAGGTTGGTTTATTGGTTTGGGAGTGCACAAGGATATGGATGCAGAGCAGACATTGGCAGTGGCTAGGCTAGGCAGGACAACTCAACTGACTGAGTGAGAGTTTTGCTTAACCTGCACCATGCAGACACAAACTCATAAGTTCAGAGTCCACGCCCAGTCTCAAAGAACTCAGCAGAGTCTGGATGTCAGGCTTTCTCCCCTCCGTGACCTCAAGATAGATAGCAGCAATACAGAAGAACACGATGCAGGAAAATTGGAGGAACATTCCAGTGAGTCTGAGGTGATAGACATGGCTGCTTAGACAGGGCTGTGAGGGAGAACATGGAAGTAGGACACGTCGAGAGAGAGAGGGAGAGAGAGAAAGACAGAGAGAGAGAGAGAGAGAGGAGAGAGAGAGAGAGGAGAGAGAGAGAGAGAGAGAGAGAGGGAAGCTGAGAATGTTCAGGAGTAGGGTGGAGAAAGGCCTGCACCCTGATGGAGTGAAGGAAGTATGGAAAGGGGCACGAGGCTGGTGGGAGACAAATATCAAGACTCAAAGTGTGGTGTCAGGAGCTGAAATGAGCCAGGAGTGGGGATTGAGGTCTGAGCACAGCCCTTGCTCAGGCCATGAGCATGGTGCTAAATGCAAAACATAAGGACTAGGAACATTAGGAATATTAGGGAAATATTCTCCCAGCTGTGCAATCACAAGGTAAAAGCATGAAGCTTCTGGACTGACCGCAGGTTACCTGTGCTCCTGGCGGCTTCCACTTTCCATTATGTTCCATTGCTACAGCTACTATGGCAGGGCTCTCTGTTCCTGACAGTGTTTGCCCTCATGGTCTCTCTGGTCATCCACGAACAGAAAATGAACACATTGCCGGGCAGTGGTGACACATGCATAATCCCAGAACTCAGGAGGCAGAGGCAGGCGGATCTCTGTGAGTTCAAGGCCAGTCTGGTCTACAAGACCTAGTTCCATGACAGGCACTAAAAGCTACATAGAAAGCCTGTCTCAAATATCCAAAAAAAAAAAGAAAAGAAAAAAAAAGAAAATGACCACAACACATACACACACACACACACACACACACACACACACACACACACTTGTGGGGAGAGGAATTGGAACCCGGGGTGCCAGAGTGGGTGAAGTTAAAAGCTGCAGATTCAGAACAAGAAAAGAACACTGGGCTATCCCCAGAGAAATGTAATATCCCAGAGTTCATTGGGGCACCTGCCATCATCTTGGCTCTGACCACAAAGCATCTACATGTCCTCGGTCATGCTCAGACTGACATCCAAGTGTCAGCTGTCACCTAACTGTGCTGACTCCATGGCCTGAATGTGGTGAGCAAAGCATTTGTCCCTGCCAAGCATGTCCTTTGGTCCTCAACAATTGTCATGTGGGGTCTAGGGATTTTGTCCTTAATAGGATCTGCCCCTCTTGACATGTCTGTTTCTGGTGGCAGCATGTCTGCTACAGGTTCCAAATATATTTACTAGCACTAGATGAAGGGACTGCCTTTCGGGGCGAGGAGTTGAGGCTTCCATGAGCGGGAAGAAAGCCTCTGTGAGCTAACAATGCTGTTCAGTGAAGACGGAGGGGGGATCTGGTCTCTGGTCATTCCAACTGTATCAGTAATTTAATTGTAATTCTAATTTTCATATATAAAGTCAAGCCTAATAATTTATACTTCTATAAGAAATAGTTCAACAATGTGGGGTATGGTGTCACATACCTATAAATCCAGCAATAAGAAAGCAAATACAACAGTATCACCACATATCTGAAGCTCTCCTGGTCGAGGTAGTAAATTCCAGGTCAGAAAGGACCTCCATAATGAGATCTTTTCTCAAACAAACAAATGAACAAACAGAATTTAAAAATCCATGTGTAATATAAATGAATACAATACAGATAAGCTAGAGTCTTGACTGCTGTGCTGGCTAGTTTTATGTCAGCTTGACACAAGCTAGAGTCATTTGGAAAAGGAAACTTGAACTAAGAGAGTACCCTCAACAGATTGGCCTATAGTACATTTTCTTTCTTTTTAACGTAATAAAATAAAATATGCTAAAAATTATCACAGTGAAGATGGACAAGGCAAACTAACAGAAGGAATAGAGCCCAAGAATCAGATACCATTTGTTCTCACACTCAGCAGTCCCATAAAAACACTAAACAGAAAGCTACAGTTTATATGTAGAGGACTAGCAGACACAAGTGTAGACCCTGAGCTGGCTGCACAGTCTCTGAAAGTTCCTATGATCTTTGCTCAGGCCACATGGAGGGACTTGTTATCCTGGAGTCCTCCATCCCCTCTGGCTCTTACACCCCTCCTACCTCCTCTTCCACGGGGTTCCCTGGGCTCTGGAGGGAGGGATTTGGTGGAAGACATCCCATTTAGTGCTGTGTATAAGGCAAAATGAATTGTTAAAGTCACTTTCATTGGCTATTTACAGTACTACAGAAGTCAGCAGCTTCCATGCTGACAAAAGCTCTGAAAGTACTATCTTAGTGCTGAGACTATCATTCAGGTAAGGTACTCTGATTCGGAGCAATGTCTCGAACTCTGAAGTGCACGTGTGGAGCCCAGCATGGTGCTGCATGCATCCAACAATACCCACACTGCATGAGATCTGTGTCCAACAGCATATGACCTGAGCTGTGTTCCAATAGGGCACTTCTGTTGCAGGCTGACTCCCAAAGCTCTGGTGATACCTGAGCAGGGCTCCTGCAATGGAACTGGCTGAGTTTCAACTCTTCCTCTGTCTCGTCCTTCTACCTGGCTGCTCTAGGGGTGAGCACTGCCAGAAACTCTGCCAGGAAATCATCTCTTTGACACACTTGGTACAGTTGCTTTTGTGGCCTACAACATGTTTTTATTATATACATGAAAATGATGACACCAAACTCAGTTGCAAATATTAAGTGCCTCTCCCGAGCACAACCAAAGGACATACATCATAAGGGTAATAAGGTGCACCAACAGGGCTGAATCCATAGGTCCATCCTCCATCACTGTTGAATGGAAGGAGGTTCAAGGAAGAAAAGGTTCAAGCCAGAAGCTGGAAGCTAATATAAAATCTATCCTAGGTGGCGAGTTACTAGGCTTTGTGGGAGAATTCAGGAGGTTTGAGGGTTTTCTTCCAGGCAAGGAAACTGCAGTTGCTGGTACACTGGTTTGTGAAGATGAAGAAAAGGATGCCAAAATTCCTCAAGTAATTAATGAAACCCGGATGGTATCCCTGTCCTGCGTCATTGATGATATTCCCATTCATGGTTATGGAAGCTGTGAATGAAGCATTTCATTCAGGGTCCCAAGATATGTAGAGCTCAGGCTTTGGGATTTAGCTTCCTATTAGACAGAGCTGGCACTGCCCATCCCATTTTCTTTTTCTTAGGCTGCTTCTTTTCTTTGCCGTCTACTCTATTCTTCCTCTGAAGTTATAATCCAGAGGTCTCCTAGAAAGTGCTTGGTAGTCAGTGAGACGGGGAAACTGTTCTGAGGCCCAAGTACAAATGTCAAGTATCATCCCATGACTCCATGTCATCAGAAAGACCCCAGCTTCCTGCACTGGCATACTGCAGACTCAGGGTCTCTGTCTCTTCATCTACACTGCCAAATCCACAAAAAGTCAAGTAATCAACTTATATAAACACACAGCATAAGGCGTATGACACCTTTTCAGGAAAATAATCGGTGCCTGAGTTAACCAGCGTGGGAAATGGGAAGGGTCATTACCCCTCTTCCTGACAGATTCCCTAGGGTTTTCATGGTTCTTGAAAGTTTTGCAGCTCAGGTTTAAAGATTCAGTTCAATTTTTACATTTATTTTAGTTTTTATTTATGTATATGTGTGTTCTCATGTAAGTATTTGAAACATGTGTGTGGGTGTCTTCAATGTCCAGGCGAGGACACTGGATACCCTGCAGCTGGGAATATAGGTGGCTGTCAGCGAGCTTATGTGGGCTCTGGGAGCCGAACTCTGGTCCTCTGCTAGAGCAGCAAGGGCTCTTGATCACTGAACCATCTCTCTATACCAGTCCCCCATTGTTTGTATTAGCAAAACTTTTGTGTAAGCAATTTTAAAGTGATTTAAAGACTTCCATCTTGGCACTTACTCAAAAGAAACCTCTTTTTAAATCTCATGATTCACAGAGATTCACAAGAGAAACAAAAATCAAATGATTCCAAGACATCTGCAGCCAAGCACTGGGCTGAGCTCTGGGAGTCCTCCTGAGAAAGGGAGAAGGCATTGTAGAGTTAGGGGGTCAAGGTCATGACGGAGGAACCACAGGCACAGCTGATCTAAGCTCATGGGACCACATGGGCTCTGGACTAACAGTTAGGGAGCTTGCATGGACCCGACCTAGGCCCTCTGCATGTGTGTGACAGTTGTACAGCTAGCTCTGTTGTAAGGTTCCTAGCTGTGAGATCAGGACCTGTCCCTGGTGCTTAGCTGAATTTTTGGAACCTATTACCCATGCTGGATTATCTTACCCAGCCTTTATACAGGGGGAAGAGCTTGGTCCTCCCTCAACTTCATGTGCCTTGTTATGTTTAAGACCAAGGGAGGCCCACCCCTTTCTGGATGGAGACCAAGGAGCAGTGGGTAGAAGGGAAGGGGGATAGATTGGAGTTGGGGAGGGGAGAGGATAAGAGGAGAGGAAGAAGGGAAAACTGTGATCAGTATGTAAATAAGGGAAATGTTCATTTAAAAAGAGATGGAAAGAATCAAATGAGTCCCTATTCAATAAGCAGAAACAGATTTAGCCATTCATTTTACATCTATATTGTATGTATACTGTAAAGGTATATGAATACTGATCCCAAAAATTCTCAGAGCAAGAAAACCCCTAGGGAATCTGTCAGGAAGAATAATACTGAACCTCCCCGACTTCCAACCTTGAATAATACAGACACCTATTATTTGTTGAAAATGTGTCACAAGCTATATGTCATAGGCCAAATATTATTCTAAATATTGCCTGAATATTTATGTATTTACCTTCAGTCCAACAGGAGTAAGGGACCACATGAACACAGTGATAAGAGCTGATGCAAATATTACATGTGAAATTTAACAGAAATTATTAAATATCTGAGGTAATTATTATCATCATTATTATTAGTTTGGCTTTTGAGACATGATTTCTTTGTGTAATAGTCCTAGATGTCCTGGAACTAGCTCTTTTTTTTCTTTTTTTGTTTTTTGAGACAGTGTTTTTCCAGAGCTTTGAAACCTGTCCTGGAACTAGCTCTTGTAGCCCAGGCTAGCCTAGAACTCTCAGAGATCTGCTTGCCTCAGCCACTATTGCCCAGCGATGTAATTACTCTTAAGCAGATCCTTTTTCTTTTGGGGGATCACATCGTTTGTTTGCTTTTCAACAGTGTCATAAGCTAGAATTCTATTCAAACCCAGTCCTAAAACCTTGATGTTGTACTTGAAAAGCAATGACTGGATAGCATCCAGTGTGCTAACCGGCACTCCTGAACCAGCAGCCACTAAAGCTGACCATGTCCACCCGTTAGTGCTGGGTGGCAGGTTGAGGGTCACAGAAATTTTTACATGTTCATTCGAGGATCCTGGAGTCAATATGTGCCTTCCTCCCATGCTGCATTTCAACTTATCTTGTACTTCCACACAATCCACCCGTCATCTCCTCACTACATCCTAGAAGAAACAGGCAGCATGCAGACATGCATTAAAGCTCATTCTGGAAGCATGCCCTAGGAGCAAGATTTAACTCCATGCTTCATTTTCACACCCCTTTCAGTCTCCCTCAGGTCATGCTCGTTTGGGCCACACCCACCCTTGGGCGCTAAAACAGACAGCACCTACCTCAGCAAGTGGGCAGAAAGGCCAGTGCAATCAGCAAGGGCAGTGAGTGGCGGTCACAGAAGTCCTCAGCTCCTTCGTGCAAGCAAGCGCCTGGACGTCCAGCGTAAGAACCCCAGAGAATTGGGGCGCATGCGCGGACCTGCGCATTGACGCATTGACGCAATGACGTCAAGTCACTCTTTGCAACCATTTTGTTTTTGTCGGTAGCGGTGCCGAGATTCTAGACCTTGAGGTCAGTCATTCCCGGGAGTCCTAGTTTTGTTTGTAGTCCACAGTGGTAGTCATGGGTCCAGAAGCTTTATTATGAGCATAAATATTATACTCTGCAAGATTGCAAGGAGGAAATAGTTAATGAGAACGGAGTTGTGCCCTCCACCTCAGCCGCGGCCATGGAGGCAGATGGTGGCCATAGTGGAGGCTTCATAGGCCGCCTAAATGTCAAAATCTATGAGAGCAGCCAGGGCCAGGATTAGCGAGAGTGTCTCTGAGGAAAGTGATGCCAACGTGAGAGAAAGCAGTAGCCACCCGGATTCTTCTTTGGAGCTTGACCCGGAAGAACTGAACACCTCAGTGGCTGGTGTGGCAAGGATTCCTCGGAGGCACCGGGGTTGTCAAAACCTCTTCCATTTTCACACCTCGCCAGATCAAGAAAATGGAACGCGTCTTTAAAAAATCCCAGTATCCAGATTCGGCTGCCAGGTATTGTGATTTGGACCAAGAGCACCCCAACCTCCCTGGCCTATGGCTCATTTTGAGGTGTCCTTTCGTTCTTCAAGGCCCTGTATTCCCTAACGCCCTCTTCAAGTCACAGTGGTCTTCTTCTTTAGTGGTGGGTACGGGAGGATGTCCCATGTGGGGGCCGAGCTCAGTACCAACATGTAGTGCGGGCGTGAAGCAAGTGTCCTTGGTCAACACCTCTCATTCCAAGTCACATTTTAATTCCTGTGAAATATAGAGACCAGAGTTTAGTGGCCCAAACAACTCACTAGCATCAAGTTCACGAGTGCTGGGCTTATACTTTGTTGGGTGACCTCCTCTCCAGTAGTCTCCTCTTCTTTTCAGGGACTGTGCACCTAGTCATCAACCCCTTTTGATTTCTCTTTCCCCTCCCCTAGTGTTGTTTTTAAATTAGCACTTTGCTCAGCATAGACTTTGACTTTTTTTTAAATTTTTGATAGTTTGTTAAAATTATGTGTCTCTATCATTTAGAAAGTTTTGCAGGAGATGAATTCATTTCAAAAGTGGTACTGCCTCTGAGAATGAAAGTTATTGCCGAGGGTGAGGGAAGATGTTGATATTTTAGAAGGCATAGAATTCATGTAGGACATTGTATTGCATGTAAAACACTGCATGATAAACATCCGTGGTTCTCTTTACACAGGGAAGAACTTGCAAGAGCTCTGAAAGTGCCTGAAGCAAAACTGAAGGTCAGTGCATCCAAACAAAGCAATTGGACAGACAATCTATAGCCTTCTTTAGGTGTTAGCTAGCCTTGTCCTAGGCAGTTTTATTTATTTTTTTTCTCATTTTTTTATTCAAGAATTCCATCTCCTCCTTTCCTCCTCCCCCTTCCCTCCCTCCCTTCCACCCATACTCCCACTCCACCCCTCTCCAAAGACAAAGAGCCATCAGGGTTCCCTTCACTATGTTAAGTCCAAGGTCCTCCCAGCTCCCCCTAAGTCCAGGAAGGTGAGCAACCAAACTGACAAGGCTCACGGTGAGCCCGTCCATTCCTGTAGAGTTCATGTTCATTGCCTAGGCACTTTTAAATGAATGGATTTTATTTCCTTTTTTCCCTGTTTGAATGTTGGTTTTTTGGCACAGGGTTTCTCTGTGTAACCCTTGCTCTCCTAGATCTCAGGGTTCTATTGACTCCACCCCGCCAATTGCTGAGATTAAAGCACTTGACAAACTAAGCTGTCTTTAACTCTATTTAAACCTTAATTGAAACAGCTCTACTTAAAAGGGCCATTATCTCTAGGTGGACAACCTATATAACTTATGTTTTTTCATTGGGATGCAATCTTTGACCCTCTGCTGGCCACACGCTTAGCCTCCTATGGAAATACTCCTTGCCCCTTTACCTCTTAAATTGCCCCGATCTTTCTATTTTGTGTCTGGAATATCAGGGTTAAAAGTGCTACACTGCATAAAGAAAAAAATGATCATATCTTGGGACGATGGTAATAGATAGTGGCATCCTTTAATGTTAATTTTTCTGGCATTCTGTGTTGTGTCTAGCCAAACATATTGCCAAATAGTTATGTTAGGGTTGAGATGAGGCAGGGACTGATAGGTATGGAAGAACAACACTTAAAACACAAAGGTTAATATTGTGCAGAGCAAGATTCTGGAAGTCTTGCTGAAACAGAGATAGTTTTCTTCATCCTGATGCTGGAGAAATTTGTATAACATGAAAGAATATGCTGGTCAGATTTACCACGGGTGGAAGTCCCCACTGAAGTGTTTATTCTATGGGAAAAAGACAAAATCATGGCCCTGTTTGCAAAGGTTAACACACAGCCGGGGCTTGCTTTTGTGAGCTGTGTAGGAAGTTCCATGTTAGGTGCCTTAAGTGAGGTCTCTCTCTTGGCTCTGGGGGTGGAATCCAATGCTAAAACAATCTTGTCTGCCTCTGATTTTAGGTGTGGTTCGCCAACCGACGAGCCAAAGAGAGGAAGAAGGCAACACTGGTACATCTAGAAAACACACCTCCTGTTCAAGACATAATTATACTTAGGGACATAAAGGAAGATTCTTCCTAGATGGCATTCATCCTTCGTTCAGGAGCCAAATGGCTAATTGGTGACCCATGTGCCCATTGCCAAGATTAACTAAAATTGAATACTCAAGAATAAAACCATAACCTCCACATGCTTTCTGGTATTTTGTAGGATATGATATAGACTTTCCAGGAAATTCCATTTAAACAGAATGACAAAGTCTAGTTTCATGGGGTAGCGTTTCTAAATCATGAGTGTTTCTTGCATAAATGAATATCCCCAATACATGGTAATTGGGAGACAGTGGGTCACATGAGCCTTCTTGATTCAGGCTCACTTGATCCTTTGAGCAAGAGATTCAGAAGTAATCCTGCAAACAAGAAATCTAAGGAGAATGTGGCACAGACAATATTGATGGTGATGAATACTTTTTATTTGGGGGATAGTAACAATTCTTTTTTTCCTTCAATGAAAATAGATTTTTAAAAATCATATATTGCTTATGTTTTCCCTTCCCCTTACTCTTCTCAGGTCAACCCCACTTACCCTCCCATCTGGATACATTCCCCTTTCTGCCCCTCTTTGAAAACATCTCAGGTGGGTGGAAGCTGCCCACAGTCAGGCCTGGACCAGCTAAAGACATTCATGTGCAGGAAAGGGTCAATGTGATGAGCAAATGTGAGGAGGAGAAATTGGAGGGAACGAATCAGAACGGTTCATGTTCTGTAGAAAGAGGCAGAACAGAAGGAGCGAAGGTGGTGAGGAGCAGGCTGCTGTGGGCAGCCTGCTAACCACCCAGGGCCTTGGTGGTACCAGACCCTGCTGTGCTGCTACCAAGGGTTTGTGGGTTCATGGTGCTACTGTGGGCGGGAACTGTGTTGACATGCATGGGTTTTGCCATAATCAAAGACCACAGGATGCCCTGTGTCTGAGTTTGTCACCTGTTGGAAGACCATGCCACTTCAGGGGCTGTACTGATCTGAATGACCTGCACTGCCACCAGTGCCATTGTGACATCATGGAATAGGATGCTGCTGAAGGCCATGTCTGGGTCAGTGACCAGGGTCTCTGTGTTGATGTCCATGGCTCCTGGTACAACTGAAGGCCATGCATATGCCTGGTATCTAGGCTATCACCTGGGGCTGTGTTGGTGTCCCTGGGTCATGCTGCTGCTGGAACCATGCCAATCTGAGTACCTGTGCTACCAACTAGGGTCTTGGTTTCGTTCATGTGCAGCTGCTGCCGAAGACCTTCCTGGGCCCATGTCAGAACTGCAGCCAGGGTCTGTGTTGAAGTCCATGTCCTGTGTTGCAACCTAAGGCCACATGGATGCTCAGGTCCTGGGTTGCAATCTGGGACCTTGTTGATGTGCAAGCTTCCAGAGCCATGCTTATCTGAGTAACCTGTGCTGCCACCCAGGGCCTTGGTGTCATATAGGCCCAAGTAGCTGCTGAGGGCCATGTGTGTGTCCGTGTCCCTATGGCAGGCAGGGTCTGAGTTGATGTCCATGGCTCCTGTTACCACCGAGGTCCATGAAGTTGTCTGGGGTCTGGTCTGCCATCTGAGGCCATGCTGGTTTCCCAGAGTAAAGCCACCTCCAGCGACTGATCTGAGTGAACTGTGCCACCACGTGGGACTCTGGTGATGTCAGGGCCTAAGCTGCAGCCTAGGGCTATCTCTGGGTCCATGGTCCCACAGCAGCCAGGGTCTGAGTCAATGCTCATGGCATCTCTTGCCACCAAGCGTCATGCAGATGCCTAGGGTCTAGTTAGGTACCTCAAACCATGTTGGTGTCTGAGAGCCATGCTGCTACTGGGACCATACTGATCTGGATGACCTGAGCTGCCACAGGTGCCATGTTGACATCTGAGCCAGAGATGATGCAGAAGGAAGGCCATGTCTGGATCTGTGGTCCTGCTGCAGCTGGGGTCTGTGTTGATGTCTGTGGTCTATGTTACCATACAAGGGCACGCATGATGAAAGCCAAGGGCCATGCTGAGCCATCCCTGCCCTTCACTAGCCCTGGCAAAGTTGTCCCTGAACCTTGCTAGACACCATAGCAAGAAAGCTGACCCTGACACTCATAGGGGAGCTGGCCCCAGTGGCCCAGGCATGGAGGTCTGGTCCCTGCACTCAGGAGAGATGGCCCCACCCCTGCAACAGCTGACCCAGATGAAATGGGTTTAAGAGAGCTGGTTCCACTGATCACCTGAGGGAGCGGCTCCAGGATCCAGGACTGACCAGGTCCCCCACCACACAGGGCAAAATCAGGGCTTTGAGTTGCCCACCCTAGCATCTGCCCATCTAGGACCTGCTGGCACATGTGAAGGGACTGGTTCTGCAGGATCTCCACAATGTGGGGCAGCTCCAGGATATTGGAGAGGAGTTTCAATAAGGGTCCAGATACCAGAGACCTTTAACCAGACCAATGACTCATCACAATGAACGTTTTCAGGTGGGTCTGAATGGACAAAAAGGTTTACTGCATGTCACACGGTGGATCCCAAGGCCACTAAAATAATTGGAGTGGCAGGAAAGACAGAGGAGTGAAGTGCGTTTTAGGTTGGTTTATTGGTTTGGGAGTGCACAAGGATATGGATGCAGAGCAGACATTGGCAGTGCTAGGCTAGGCAGGACAACTCAACTGACTGAGTGAGAGTTTTGCTTAACCTGCACCATGCAGACACAAACTCATAAGTTCAGAGTCCACGCCCAGTCTCAAAGAACTCAGCAGAGTCTGGATGTCAGGCTTCTCCCCTCCGTGACCTCAAGATAGATAGCAGCAATACAGAAGAACACGATGCAGGAAAATTGGAGGAACATTCCAGTGAGTCTGAGGTGATAGACATGGCTGCTTAGACAGGGCTGTGAGGGAGAACATGGAAGTAGGACACGTCGAGAGAGAGAGGGAGAGAGAGAAAGACAGAGAGAGAGAGAGAGAGAGGAGAGAGAGAGAGAGAGAGAGAGAGAGAGAGAGAGAGAGAGAGAGGAAGCTGAGAATGTTCAGGAGTAGGGTGGAGAAAGGCCTGCACCCTGATGGAGTGAAGGGAAGTATGGAAAGGGGCACGAGGCTGGTGGGAGACAAATATCAAGACTCAAAGTGTGGTGTCAGGAGCTGAAATGAGCCAAGGAGTGGGGATTGAGGTCTGAGCACAGCCCTTGCTCAGGCCATGAGCATGGTGCTAAATGCAAAACATAAGGACTAGGAACATTAGGAATATTAGGGAAATATTCTCCCAGCTGTGCAATCACAAGGTAAAAGCATGAAGCTTCTGGACTGACCGCAGGTTACCTGTGCTCCTGGCGGCTTCCACTTTCCATTATGTTCCATTGCTACAGCTACTATGGCAGGGCTCTCTGTTCCTGACAGTGTTTGCCCTCATGGTCTCTCTGGTCATCCACGAACAGAAAATGAACACATTGCCGGGCAGTGGTGACACATGCATAATCCCAGAACTCAGGAGGCAGAGGCAGGCGGATCTCTGTGAGTTCAAGGCCAGTCTGGTCTACAAGACCTAGTTCCATGACAGGCACTAAAAGCTACATAGAAAGCCTGTCTCAAATATCCAAAAAAAAAAAGAAAAGAAAAAAAAAAGAAAATGACCACAACACATACACACACACACACACACACACACACACACACACACACACACTTGTGGGGAGAGGAATTGGAACCCGGGGTGCCAGAGTGGGTGAAGTTAAAAGCTGCAGATTCAGAACAAGAAAAGAACACTGGGCTATCCCCAGAGAAATGTAATATCCCAGAGTTCATTGGGGCACCTGCCATCATCTTGGCTCTGACCACAAAGCATCTACATGTCCTCGGTCATGCTCAGACTGACATCCAAGTGTCAGCTGTCACCTAACTGTGCTGACTCCATGGCCTGAATGTGGTGAGCAAAGCATTTGTCCCTGCCAAGCATGTCCTTTGGTCCTCAACAATTGTCATGTGGGTCTAGGGATTTTGTCCTTAATAGGATCTGCCCCTCTTGACATGTCTGTTTCTGGTGGCAGCATGTCTGCTACAGGTTCCAAATATATTTACTAGCACTAGATGAAGGGACTGCCTTTCGGGGGCGAGGAGTTGAGGCTTCCATGAGCGGGAAGAAAGCCTCTGTGAGCTAACAATGCTGTTCAGTGAAGACGGAGGGGGATCTGGTCTCTGGTCATTCCAACTGTATCAGTAATTTAATTGTAATTCTAATTTTCATATATAAAGTCAAGCCTAATAATTTATACTTCTATAAGAAATAGTTCAACAATGTGGGGTATGGTGTCACATACCTATAAATCCAGCAATAAGAAAGCAAATACAACAGTATCACCACATATCTGAAGCTCTCCTGGTCGAGGTAGTAAATTCCAGGTCAGAAAGGACTCCATAATGAGATCTTTTCTCAAACAAACAAATGAACAAACAGAATTTAAAAATCCATGTGTAATATAAATGAATACAATACAGATAAGCTAGAGTCTTGACTGCTGTGCTGGCTAGTTTTATGTCAGCTTGACACAAGCTAGAGTCATTTGGAAAAGGAAACTTGAACTAAGAGAGTACCCTCAACAGATTGGCCTATAGTACATTTTCTTTCTTTTTAACGTAATAAAATAAAATATGCTAAAAATTATCACAGTGAAGATGGACAAGGCAAACTAACAGAAGGAATAGAGCCCAAGAATCAGATACCATTTGTTCTCACACTCAGCAGTCCCATAAAAACACTAAACAGAAAGCTACAGTTTATATGTAGAGGACTAGCAGACACAAGTGTAGACCCTGAGCTGGCTGCACAGTCTCTGAAAGTTCCTATGATCTTTGCTCAGGCCACATGGAGGGACTTGTTATCCTGGAGTCCTCCATCCCCTCTGGCTCTTACACCCCTCCTACCTCCTCTTCCACGGGGTTCCCTGGGCTCTGGAGGGAGGGATTTGGTGGAGACATCCCATTTAGTGCTGTGTATAAGGCAAAATGAATTGTTAAAGTCACTTTCATTGGGCTATTTACAGTACTACAGAAGTCAGCAGCTTCCATGCTGACAAAAGCTCTGAAAGTACTATCTTAGTGCTGAGACTATCATTCAGGTAAGGTACTCTGATTCGGAGCAATGTCTCGAACTCTGAAGTGCACGTGTGGAGCCCAGCATGGTGCTGCATGCATCCAACAATACCCACACTGCATGAGATCTGTGTCCAACAGCATATGACCTGAGCTGTGTTCCAATAGGGCACTTCCTGTTGCAGGCTGACTCCCAAAGCTCTGGTGATACCTGAGCAGGGCTCCTGCAATGGAACTGGCTGAGTTTCAACTCTTCCTCTGTCTCGTCCTTCTACCTGGCTGCTCTAGGGGTGAGCACTGCCAGAAACTCTGCCAGGAAATCATCTCTTTGACACACTTGGTACAGTTGCTTTTGTGGCCTACAACATGTTTTATTATATACATGAAAATGATGACACCAAACTCAGTTGCAAATATTAAGTGCCTCTCCCGAGCACAACCAAAGGACATACATCATAAGGTGTAATAAGGTGCACCAACAGGGCTGAATCCATAGGTCCATCCTCCATCACTGTTGAATGGAAGGAGGTTCAAGGAAGAAAAGGTTCAAGCCAGAAGCTGGAAGCTAATATAAAATCTATCCTAGGTGGCGAGTTACTAGGCTTTGTGGGAGAATTCAGGAGGTTTGAGGGTTTTCTTTCCAGGCAAAGGAAACTGCAGTTGCTGGTACACTGGTTTGTGAAGATGAAGAAAAAGGATGCCAAAATTCCTCAAGTAATTAATGAACCCGGATGGTATCCCTGTCCTGCGTCATTGATGATATTCCCATTCATGGTTATGGAAGCTGTGAATGAAGCATTTCATTCAGGGTCCCAAGATATGTAGAGCTCAGGCTTTGGGATTTAGCTTCCTATTAGACAGAGCTGGCACTGCCCATCCCATTTTCTTTTTCTTAGGCTGCTTCTTTCTTTGCCGTCTACTCTATTCTTCCTCTGAAGTTATAATCCAGAGGTCTCCTAGAAAGTGCTTGGTAGTCAGTGAGACGGGGGAAACTGTTCTGAGGCCCAAGTACAAATGTCAAGTATCATCCCATGACTCCATGTCATCAGAAAGACCCCAGCTTCCTGCACTGGCATACTGCAGACTCAGGGTCTCTGTCTCTTCATCTACACTGCCAAATCCACAAAAAGTCAAGTAATCAACTTATATAAACACACAGCATAAGGCGTATGACACCTTTTCAGGAAAATAATCGGTGCCTGAGTTAACCAGCGTGGGAAATGGGAAGGGTCATTACCCCTCTTCCTGACAGATTCCCTAGGGTTTTCATGGTTCTTGAAAGTTTTGCAGCTCAGGTTTAAAGATTCAGTTCAATTTTTACATTTATTTTAGTTTTTATTTATGTATATGTGTGTTCTCATGTAAGTATTTGAACATGTGTGTGGGTGTCTTCAATGTCCAGGCGAGGACACTGGATACCCTGCAGCTGGGAATATAGGTGGCTGTCAGCGAGCTTATGTGGGCTCTGGGAGCCGAACTCTGGTCCTCTGCTAGAGCAGCAAGGGCTCTTGATCACTGAACCATCTCTCTATCCAGTCCCCCATTGTTTGTATTTAGCAAAACTTTTGTGTAAGCAATTTAAAGTGATTTAAAGACTTCCATCTTGGCACTTACTCAAAAGAAACCTCTTTTTAAATCTCATGATTCACAGAGATTCACAAGAGAAACAAAAATCAAATGATTCCAAGACATCTGCAGCCAAGCACTGGGCTGAGCTCTGGGAGTCCTCCTGAGAAAGGGAGAAGGCATTGTAGGAGTTAGGGGGTCAAGGTCATGACGGAGGAACCACAGGCACAGCTGATCTAAGCTCATGGGACCACATGGGCTCTGGACTAACAGTTAGGGAGCTTGCATGGACCCGACCTAGGCCCTCTGCATGTGTGTGACAGTTGTACAGCTAGCTCTGTTTGTAAGGTTCCTAGCTGTGAGATCAGGACCTGTCCCTGGTGCTTAGCTGAATTTTTGGAACCTATTACCCATGCTGGATTATCTTACCCAGCCTTTATACAGGGGGAAGAGCTTGGTCCTCCCTCAACTTCATGTGCCTTGTTATGTTTAAGACCAAGGGAGGCCCACCCCTTTCTGGATGGAGACCAAGGAGCAGTGGGTAGAAGGGAAGGGGGATAGATTGGAGTTGGGGAGGGGAGAGGATAAGAGGAGAGGAAGAAGGGAAAACTGTGATCAGTATGTAAAATAAAGGGAAATGTTCATTTAAAAAGAGATGGAAAGAATCAAATGAGTCCCTATTCAATAAGCAGAAACAGATTTAGCCATTCATTTTACATCTATATTGTATGTATACTGTAAAGGTATATGAATACTGATCCCAAAAATTCTCAGAGCAAGAAAACCCCTAGGGAATCTGTCAGGAAGAATAATACTGAACCTCCCCGACTTCCAACCTTGAATAATACAGACACCTATTATTTGTTGAAAATGTGTCACAAGCTATATGTCATAGGCCAAATATTATTCTAAATATTGCCTGAATATTTATGTATTTACCTTCAGTCCAACAGGAGTAAGGGACCACATGAACACAGTGATAAGAGCTGATGCAAATATTACATGTGAAATTTAACAGAAATTATTAAATATCTGAGGTAATTATTATCATCATTATTATTAGTTTGGCTTTTTGAGACATGATTTCTTTGTGTAATAGTCCTAGATGTCCTGGAACTAGCTCTTTTTTTCTTTTTTTTGTTTTTTTGAGACAGTGTTTTTCCAGAGCTTTGAAACCTGTCCTGGAACTAGCTCTTGTAGCCCAGGCTAGCCTAGAACTCTCAGAGATCTGCTTGCCTCAGCCACTATTGCCCAGCGATGTAATTACTTTCTTAAGCAGATCCTTTTTCTTTTGGGGGATCACATCGTTTGTTTGCTTTTCAACAGTGTCATAAGCTAGAATTCTATTCAAACCCAGTCCTAAAACCTTGATGTTGTACTTGAAAAGCAATGACTGGATAGCATCCAGTGTGCTAACCGGCACTCCTGAACCAGCAGCCACTAAAGCTGACCATGTCCACCCGTTAGTGCTGGGTGGCAGGTGAGGGTCACAGAAATTTTTACATGTTCATTCGAGGATCCTGGAGTCAATATGTGCCTTCCTCCCATGCTGCATTTCAACTTATCTTGTACTTCCACACAATCCACCCGTCATCTCCTCACTACATCCTAGAAGAAACAGGCAGCATGCAGACATGCATTAAAGCTCATTCTGGAAGCATGCCCTAGGAGCAAGATTTAACTCCATGCTTCATTTTCACACCCCTTTCAGTCTCCCTCAGGTCATGCTCGTTTGGGCCACACCCACCCTTGGGCGCTAAAACAGACAGCACCTACCTCAGCAAGTGGGCAGAAAGGCCAGTGCAATCAGCAAGGGCAGTGAGTGGCGGTCACAGAAGTCCTCAGCTCCTTCGTGCAAGCAAGCGCCTGGACGTCCAGCGTAAGAACCCCAGAGAATTGGGGCGCATGCGCGGACCTGCGCATTGACGCATTGACGCAATGACGTCAAGTCACTCTTTGCAACCATTTTGTTTTGTCGGTAGCGGTGCCGAGATTCTAGACCTTGAGGTCAGTCATTCCCGGGATCCTAGTTTTGTTTGTAGTCCACAGTGGTAGTCATGGTCCAGAAGCTTTATTATGAGCATAAATATTATACTCTGCAAGATTGCAAGGAGGAAATAGTTAATGAGAACGGAGTTGTGCCCTCCACCTCAGCCGCGGCCATGGAGGCAGATGGTGGCCATAGTGGAGGCTTCATAGGCCGCCTAAATTTCAAAATCTATGAGAGCAGCCAGGGCCAGGATAGCGAGAGTGTCTCTGAGGAAAGTGATGCCAACGTGAGAGAAAGCAGTAGCCACCCGGATTCTTCTTTGGAGCTTGACCCGGAAGAACTGAACACCTCAGTGGCTGGTGTGGCAAGGATTCCTCGGAGGCACCGGGGTTGTCAAAACCTCTTCCATTTCACACCTCGCCAGATCAAGAAAATGGAACGCGTCTTTAAAAAATCCCAGTATCCAGATTCGGCTGCCAGGTATGTGATTTGGACCAAGAGCACCCCAACCTCCCTGGCCTATGGCTCATTTTGAGGTGTCCTTTCGTTCTTCAAGGCCCTGTATTCCCTAACGCCCTCTTCAAGTCACAGTGGTCTTCTTCTTTAGTGGTGGGTACGGGAGGATGTCCCATGTGGGGGCCGAGCTCAGTACCAACATGTAGTGCGGGCGTGAAGCAAGTGTCCTTGGTCAACACCTCTCATTCCAAGTCACATTTTAATTCCTGTGAAATATAGAGACCAGAGTTTAGTGGCCCAAACAACTCACTAGCATCAAGTTCACGAGTGCTGGGCTTATACTTTGTTGGGTGACCTCCTCTCCAGTAGTCTCCTCTTCTTTTCAGGGACTGTGCACCTAGTCATCAACCCCTTTTGATTTCTCTTTCCCCTCCCCTAGTGTTGTTTTTAAATTAGCACTTTGCTCAGCATAGACTTTGACTTTTTTTAAATTTTTGATAGTTTGTTAAAATTATGTGTCTCTATCATTTAGAAAGTTTTGCAGGAGATGAATTCATTTCAAAAGTGGTACTGCCTCTGAGAATGAAAGTTATTGCCGAGGGTGAGGGAAGATGTTGATATTTTAGAAGGCATAGAATTCATGTAGGACATTGTATTGCATGTAAAACACTGCATGATAAACATCCGTGGTTCTCTTTACACAGGGAAGAACTTGCAAGAGCTCTGAAAGTGCCTGAAGCAAAACTGAAGGTCAGTGAATCCAAACAAAGCAATTGGACAGACAATCTATAGCCTTCTTTAGGTGTTAGCTAGCCTTGTCCTAGGCAGTTTTATTTATTTTTTTTCTCATTTTTTTATTCAAGAATTCCATCTCCTCCTTTCCTCCTCCCCCTTCCCTCCCCTCCCTTCCACCCATACTCCCACTCCACCCCTCTCCAAAGACAAAGAGCCATCAGGGTTCCCTTCACTATGTTAAGTCCAAGGTCCTCCCAGCTCCCCCTAAGTCCAGGAAGGTGAGCAACCAAACTGACAAGGCTCACGGTGAGCCCGTCCATCCTGTAGAGTTCATGTTCATTGCCTAGGCACTTTTAAATGAATGGATTTTATTTCCTTTTTTCCCTGTTTGAATGTTGGTTTTTTGGCACAGGGTTTCTCTGTGTAACCCTTGCTCTCCTAGATCTCAGGGTTCTATTGACTCCACCCCGCCAATTGCTGAGATTAAAGCACTTGACAAACTAAGCTGTCTTTAACTCTATTTAAACCTTAATTGAAACAGCTCTACTTAAAAGGGCCATTATCTCTAGGTGGACAACCTATATAACTTATGTTTTTCATTGGGATGCAATCTTTGACCCTCTGCTGGCCACACGCTTAGCCTCCTATGGAAATACTCCTTGCCCCTTTACCTCTTAAATTGCCCCGATCTTTCTATTTTGTGTCTGGAATATCAGGGTTAAAAGTGCTACACTGCATAAAGAAAAAAATGATCATATCTTGGGACGATGGTAATAGATAGTGGCATCCTTTAATGTTAATTTTTCTGGCATTCTGTGTTGTGTCTAGCCAAACATATTGCCAAATAGTTATGTTAGGGTTGAGATGAGGCAGGGACTGATAGGTATGGAAGAACAACACTTAAAACACAAAGGTTAATATTGTGCAGAGCAAGATTCTGGAAGTCTTGCTGAAACAGAGATAGTTTTCTTCATCCTGATGCTGGAGAAATTTGTATAACATGAAAGAATATGCTGGTCAGATTTACCACGGGTGGAAGTCCCCACTGAAGTGTTTATTCTATGGGAAAAAGACAAAATCATGGCCCTGTTTGCAAAGGTTAACACACAGCCGGGGCTTGCTTTTGTGAGCTGTGTAGGAAGTTCCATGTTAGGTGCCTTAAGTGAGGTCTCTCTCTTGGCTCTGGGGGTGGAATCCAATGCTAAAACAATCTTGTCTGCCTCTGATTTTAGGTGTGGTTCGCCAACCGACGAGCCAAAGAGAGGAAGAAGGCAACACTGGTACATCTAGAAAACACACCTCCTGTTCAAGACATAATTATACTTAGGGACATAAAGGAAGATTCTTCCTAGATGGCATTCATCCTTCGTTCAGGAGCCAAATGGCTAATTGGTGACCCATGTGCCCATTGCCAAGATTAACTAAAATTGAATACTCAAGAATAAAACCATAACCTCCACATGCTTTCTGGTATTTTGTAGGATATGATATAGACTTTCCAGGAAATTCCATTTAAACAGAATGACAAAGTCTAGTTTCATGGGGTAGCGTTTCTAAATCATGAGTGTTTCTTGCATAAATGAATATCCCCAATACATGGTAATTGGGAGACAGTGGGTCACATGAGCCTTCTTGATTCAGGCTCACTTGATCCTTTGAGCAAGAGATTCAGAAGTAATCCTGCAAACAAGAAATCTAAGGAGAATGTGGCACAGACAATATTGATGGTGATGAATACTTTTTATTTGGGGGATAGTAACAATTCTTTTTTTCCTTTCAATGAAAATAGATTTTTAAAAATCATATATTGCTTATGTTTTCCCTTCCCCTTACTCTTCTCAGGTCAACCCCACTTACCCTCCCATCTGGATACATTCCCCTTTCTGCCCCTCTTTGAAAACATCTCAGGTGGGTAGAAGCTGCCCACAGTCAGGCCTGGACCAGCTAAAGACATTCATGTGCAGGAAAGGGTCACTGTGATGAGCAAATGTGAGGAGGAGAAATTGGAGGGAACGAATCAGAACGGTTCATGTTCTGTAGAAAGAGGCAGAACAGAAGGAGCGAAGGTGGTGAGGAGCAGGCTGCTGTGGGCAGCCTGCTAACCACCCAGGGCCTTGGTGGTACCAGACCCTGCTGTGCTGCTACCAAGGGTTTGTGGGTTCATGGTGCTACTGCGGGCGGGAACTGTGTTGACATGCATGGGTTTTGCCATAATCAAAGACCACAGGATGCCCTGTGTCTGAGTTGTCACCTGTTGGAAGACCATGCCACTTCAGGGGCTGTACTGATCTGAATGACCTACACTGCCACCAGTGCCATTGTGACATCATGGAATAGGATGCTGCTGAAGGCCATGTCTGGGTCAGTGACCAGGGTCTCTGTGTTGATGTCCATGGCTCCTGGTACAACTGAAGGCCATGCATATGCCTGGTATCTAGGCTATCACCTGGGGCTGTGTTGGTGTCCCTGGGTCATGCTGCTGCTGGAACCATGCCAATCTGAGTACCTGTGCTACCACCTAGGGTCTTGGTTTCGTTCATGTGCAGCTGCTGCCGAAGACCTTCCTGGGTCCATGTCAGAACTGCAGCCAGGGTCTGTGTTGAAGTCCATGTCCTGTGTTGCCACCTAAGGCCACATGGATGCTCAGGTCCTGGACTGCAATAGGGACCTTGTTGGTTTCCAAGCTTCCAGAGCCATGCTGATCTGAGTAACCTGTGCTGCCACCCAGGGCCTTGGTGTCATACAGGCCCAAGTAGCTGCTGAGGGCCATGTGTGTGTCCGTGTCCCTATGGCAGGCAGGGTCTGAGTTGATGTCCATGGCTCCTGTTACCACCGAGGTCCATGAAGTTGTCTGGGGTCTGGTCTGCCATCTGAGGCCAGGCTGGTTTCCCAGAGTAAAGCCACCTCCAGCGACTGATCTGAGTGAACTGTGCCACCACGTGGGGCTCTGGTGATGTCAGGGCCTAAGCTGCAGCCTAGGGCTATCTCTGGGTCCATGGTCCCACAGCAGCCAGGGTCTGAGTCAATGCTCATGGAATCTGTTGCCACCCAGGGTCATGGAGATGCCTAGGGTCTGGTTAGCTACCTCAAACCATGTTGGTGTCTGAGAGCCATGCTGCTACTGGGACCATACTGATCTGGATGACCTGAGCTGCCACAGGTGCCATGTTGACATCTGAGCCAGAGATGATGCAGAAGGAAGGCCATGTCTGGATCTGTGGTCCTGCTGCAGCTGGGGTCTGTGTTGATGTCTGTGGTCTATGTTACCATACAAGGGCACGCATGATGAAAGCCAAGGGCCATGCTGAGCCATCCCTGCCCTTCACTAGCCCTGGCAAAGTTGTCCCTGAACCTTGCTAGACACCGTAGCAAGAAAGCTGACCCTGACACTCATAGGGGAGCTGGCCCCAGTGGCTCAGGCATGGAGGTCTGGTCCCTGCACTCAGGAGAGATGGCCCCACCCCTGCAACAGCTGACCCAGATGGAATGGGTTTAAGAGAGCTGGTTCCACTGATCACCTGAGGGAGCGGCTCCAGGATCCAGGACTGACCAGGTCCCCCACCACACAGGGCAAAATCAGGGCTTTGAGTTGCCCACCCTAGCATCTGCCCATCTAGGACCTGCTGGCACATGTGAAGGGACTGGTTCTGCAGGATCTCCACAATGTGGGGCAGCTCCAGGATATTGGAGAGGAGTTTCAATAAGGGTCCAGATACCAGAGACCTTTAACCAGACCAATGACTCATCACAATGAACGTTTTCAGGTGGGTCTGAATGGACAAAAAGGTTTACTGCATGTCACACTGTGGATCCCAAGGCCACTAAAATAATTGGAGTGGCAGGAAAGGCAGAGGAGTGAAGTGAGTTTTTAGGTCGGTTTATTGGTTTGGTATTTTTTTTATTCATTTTTTTCCTGGAGGGAAACCACATGCATAAAGGGAGAATATAGGGGGACTGGGAAATGAACAGAATTGAGATGCATGTAGTGAAGTTCCCAAAGAATAAACAATTACATATATATTATATGTATAATGTATACAAACATGCAGTCTTCTAAGGAGTAATAATAAAAGAAAATATAAAAAGTAAAATGGAAGCTACCATGTTAATATTGAAGAAAATATTGTGGGTTTGGGATCATTCAGAGATTCACCGTGACTATGAATAAATTTTAATAAGAAGAGGCTTTATCAAATAAATACTAGTGCTGTATGCTCATGACCCCAGGACTAAAACTGAGAGCACTCCCAAGATGTAGTCCCTGGACAGAGCTTATGGAGTCAAACCACAAGATTACAATGTATTCTACTGCTCATAGGCAGGGTCTCATTGTAACATATATGTCTTGCAGTTGCAGAATCATAGAGACTTAAATTAAGCCAATAGCTCAGTTTCTTGACTGTTCTGCTTTGCCTTCCTTCCCCTGTCATAAAATCAGGTGGATCACCTAATAACTGATGGAGAGGAATGTTTGTTTTTAAATCATGTTTAGATCAAGAGACATAAGCCAACCCCAGAGACAACTCATTAGTAAAGTAGGCCAGCATAAAATAATATTCCAGTATTAATAATGTCTTAACAATATTCAGATCCCTGTACAATTAAATCCAGTAACCAGGGAGGAACCTGGTTATCAAATATCAAAGCAGCCAGGGCAGGCAAGTAGGGCAGCATCAGCTGTGGCAGTAGCCTTAGTGATAGTCCTCCCTTGCTGGATCTGCCCTTCATCTCCCCCATCACCAGGTAGGCCCTGGGTTCCCCCAAAGTGCCTCACTTCTGCAGGTACCTAGAAGTCATCTACCCCTGCTGTGGACCAGTGATTTCCTATTTTGATTTCCCTACAGGCAGACATCCAATATGACAAGCACCATTTGTTGAAGAGGCTATCATTTATTTAGACTGTATTTCTGGCCTCTTTATCAAAAGTAATAGGGACAACCTTCAAAAGAGGATGTCTTGCTTTAAGGTGGAGACAGCAGGTAACAGCTGTCAGTAAGTCGTGGTCTGTCATCAATCAAGACCTGGATCTCTTCTCAGGAGGACATAATCCTACTAGGTGTGCATGATGACTCTGGGGACGAGTATTTGAAGAGAATAATTTGAAGAGATCTGCTGGAGAACTTAATGGGGTCAGACCTTCAGAACCCAAAGCTGCAGGATCTCCACAACACAGGACATTGACAGGATATCCAAAAAGGAGTCCCAGCGAGGTCCCATCATCTATGGTAGAGCAAAAACAAGAGGCCTCAAACCAGATAAATGACCCATTGCAACGAACACTTGCATGTCTACACTTTAATCAATTATAACATCTTTCTTTGTCTCTTACAATATCTGTGACTTCCATACATGCCTGATAAACCACAAAATCTTTTGTTCCACTTCAGGAACTAAATACAAAGGACATTTTATCTTCATTCTATTACAATATACTTCTCCTTTACCATGAGTCCCCTCTCTTAGGCTGAACATTGTTCTGTCCTGTTTTCTAAAATCTATTGGCCAAGTCTCTCCATGTTTAGACATAGCTCACTGCCTGGCAGTGGTAGAAACCTCGGGACCCTCTAGTGTGTTTTCTGTGCACATGTCCTGAACATGCCTATATTATTCCATTTTTCCAAGTCCTCAATTCCCAGGGAACTATCTCCTCACCTTTTTCTTTCCCAGGTTTGGAGTCTGTTTGCTATTTTCCCTATCTACTGAATTCCTGGCCAGTCTCTGGCAGGTATGGGCAACATGCGTCTGTAAAACCTCTCATAAGACGCCTGATCTAGAGAAAGTTAACACCAGCCTGGAGGGAAAGAAACAAAGCTCAGCCCTTGAGCAGATCTCCAGGAAACCATCAAAAGTCAAAATGAAGGATCCTTGATTTAGAAAACATGGCTTCTGGTAGTGGTTCCACACTTTCTCTATTCATTTCTCTGTTGGTGAAGATCTAGTCGGCTCCATTGAGCTGTCACTGGAAAACATGCCTGAGCCACCCTGAAAGATGCCATTGAGTTCCTTAGCGTACCAGTGGTCTTTTAGTCCAAGTATGAAGGAGGCAGACCAGTCTGTATTGAAGTTGTAAACAAGCATCAGATTTAAAGGACTCTTTGTGTAATGCTGCTTCTGTTGTTGATTGCATCTTCTCAAAACACTTAAAATCAGGTCTGTCAGTCCATGATACAATCTGAAACTTAAATTAAAAAATTCCCGAGAGAGAAAATGAGGTCAATGGGAAAACAGGGGAAAAATGACCTTCAAAATAGTATAAAATAATCATCATGCTCCCTCTTCTGGATGGGATGACTTTCTAACAAACAGTACCCCAAAGGAGATTGATGCACTCCTACAGGGGATGCAGATTTAATAGGTGTTCCATTGTGCATCTGCATGGTAATGCTGCCTCTGTATCACCTGGTGAGTTTGGAGATAAATTGGACTTTTATCCAGACCAGTTGGATTGCATAGATAAATGGGACACTGGGAGGAATTTGCATTTCTTGTACCATTTATATGCCACAACACAGGTGACAGATTGCTTAGAAAACACTAGGTCTTGAGTTCAATTCCCATTAAAAAACGGGGTCCTCATGAGGAGGTTAAGAAGGAAGAGGCTTAAAAACAAAAAGAAAACATAAAGAAGAAATTGAGAGGCACCAACCAGTTTCTAGAATAAACACTGCACATATATATGTTGAATTTGACCACACAACAAAACATCCTTCCCATACCCAGCAACTAAACAGTCAAAGACCTCATGTTTGGGGCTCAAAGCAGACAGGGTTCCACAGTGGGAAGAGAACACCTCCAAATGAGATGCTGAAGGATGGGGGGGTCGAACAGCTACTGAAACAAGTCACATACCTTATGATCTCATCGGGGTACATAGTTTTTTCAAAAACGTCTTCCAACTCATTCAGCTGCCTGGGTGTGAGACCAAACTGGATCCGTGGCCTTGTGCGCTGGACCTCTGACCCTCTGGCAGCAGCCACGTTTTCCTGTTCCTTCAACTGTGGTTTCCTGTACCCTTGATGGCTCCCATGGCTCTCATGCTTGATGTCATCACCAACATAGTTGAAGTTAACAACCTGGGTCACATCATCCTTGCGGTGTGGGATGCCGTGTTTCCTTGGTTTGTCTGAACCATTTAGAGAACCTTCACCAAAGATGACACTTTCTGTTGCTACAGTGGCCTCTTATTCAAAATCAAGTGGCCTCTTATTCACACCTCAATTTCATTTTCATCCAGTTTGTAGAAAGCCATGATGAGACCTAAAAGAGAGTAGTGTTATCTCCATAAATGCTTTGTGGATTGAAATGATTTTGCATCATGTGGGTTTTTAGCAAGGTTCACATCTGTCCTTTTTCCATCCTACAATCCCTACAGCAGATACATGCCCAGTGAAAGTGGCTCTAGGGAGCATGTGCAGAATGGACCCAGCTTGGATTCCAATCAAGTCCACCAAAGCCTTGAGGAATAGAGTAGAGGAACAGGAAAACTTTTGCAGGTGCACAAATAGGGATGAGAATAAACATTTACAGCAAGCACATGGCCTCTGGGTGAACCTCTGGGCTCAATGTTCAGTAACCTGAATATTAAAAATATTTTGTATTGTTTTGTTTTTTGAGACGGGTTTTCTCTGTAGTTCTTGGAGCTTGCTCAGGATCTAGCTCTTGTAGACTAGACTGGCCTTTAATTCACAGAGATTCACGTGCCTCTAACTTGCATGTGCTGGTATTAAAGGTGTGAGCCACCGTATCCTGATAAAAGTATTCTTAATGTTGTTTGATGATTTTGATCAAGCATACAATTATGGGATCCCGAGTGTACCTCACTCCTTATACATAAAAATGAAGCCATGAGGGTGGTTTTCTGCAATGATTCAGTGGTAAAAATGCTTGCTGGCAAGCCTGATTGTTGCAAGGGGGGATGCTTGTTCTTCCCAGCCACCTGGCTAGTTTAACCCTGAAATAACCACACAGAAACTATATTAACTAAATCACAGCTTGGCCCCTAGCTCTGACTTCTCATTGGCTAACACTCACATATTAATTTAACCCAATTGTATTAATCTGTGTAACACCACGATGTCATGGCCTACCAGCAATGTTCCAGCATGTTTTTCTCTGGTGGCAGATCCATGGCATCTCTCACTCTGCTTTCTTCCTCCCAGCATTCAGTTCTGTCTTCCCTGCCTACCTGAGTACTCTCCTATCAAAATGCCAAGGGAGTTTCTTTATTCATTTACCAGTGAAAGGAGCACATAAGCAGAAGGATCTCCTGCACCACCAGATGACCTGAACCTGATCCCTGGGATGCGCATGTTGGAAAGAGAGAACTGATTTTACCAAGTTGTCTTCTGACATCCAAACATGTGATGTGACATGAACAACATGGTATAAGTCCATACTCACATAACAAATAAATTCAACAATTAAAAGGAATCGTAATTTATTTTTTTACTAACTCTACGGGTATTTGACAATGTTTTTGTGTTTACAAACGTTGATTTTCACATCTATATGTCAAAATATTTGCACTACAACTTCCTTAGAAATCTATCTAGCAGCCCTGATATCACAGTGCTCTAGGATTGTACAATTAAAAGGAAGAAAGAAAATGTTTGCATTTCTGGAAGGGGACTGGAGAGACGGCTAAATGGCTAAGAGGTTTTGTTGGTTTTTTGAGAGGACCAGAGTAAAGTTCCTAGGATCCACCTCTGTAACCATCTATCTATAAGTTGATCTTCAGAAGAATCAGTGCTCCCTCTAGGACCCATAAGTACAAGCACACAAACTAATAATAAGAGGGCACCAGGTCTCATTATAGACTGTTGTGAGCCACCATATGGTTCATGGGAATTGAACTCAGGACCTCTAGAAGAACAGGCAGTGGCCTTAACGTTTAAGCCATCCCCTTAATATTAATTTTTAAAAGCAACGTTAAACTCTAGTTTTATTTTTATTAATTAATTATTTTCCCAATCATATTTCCTCTCCATTCTTTCTCTCTTCCCACACCCTGCTACTAATCTGCTTCTTCCCCCCATCAACTTCTTCTCTTTTCAGAAAAGAGCAGGTCTCCCATGCCAATCATCCATCTGTGGCATATCAAGTTGCAGTAAGACTAGGTGCCTCATCTCCTATTAAGGTTGGGTTAGGCAATCCAGTAGGAGGAAAAGGTCCCAAAAGCAGATCACTGGTCAGAGACATTTGCACTCTTAGGAGCCCCACCAAAAGACTAAGACCATAAACCACACAACTGTCAAATATGGATAGAGGGCCTAGGTCAGTCCCTTGTAAGCTCTCTTGTTGGCAGCTCAGTCTCTGTGAGTCCTATGGGCCCAGGTTAATAAATTCTGTGGTTTTTCTTTTGGTGCCCTTGGCGTCTCTGATTCCCACAATCCTTTCTCCACCTCTTCCACAGTATTCTCTGAGGTTCACCAGTGTTTGTAGGTCTGCATCTGTTTCCATCAGTGGCTGGGTGAAGGATTACATTTTCTTAACGAGATCTACTTGATATTTTCGAACATCTCAGCACCCTGAGAAAATTTCTTTGAGAATATTAATTGTTTGAATGGAAGCTAGCCCGAAATTATTTCATTTTTGTTTACTTACTGTATATATGGTGCTTTCTCAGCTCAAGTACACTTCCAGAGCTCTTTCAAGCTTAAGGAGTTTACTGACACTGTGAAAAGGGCAGAGACCCATGCAGTGTCAGTGTTGTCAGACGTGAGAAGCATTGGGCAGGACATTGTACAATGACTCTGATGGAGATACCCTATCAACCATCTGAAGCATTTTCAGTTTTTCAATGGTGACATCAAGTGTCATATCCACTTCATTCCCAGCTCTTGCAGTGTGCACCCAGTGAGATACAGAAGCTAGAGATCTCCATAGGTTCACCCAGAGGCCATGTGCTTGCTGTAAATGCTTATCCTCATCCCTACTAGCACCTGTAACAGCTTGCTTTTTCCTCTACTGCCTCCCTCAAGGCTTATGTGAACTTGGTTGGAATCCAAGTTGGATCCATTCTGCACATGCTCCCTAGAATCACATTCACTGGGCATGTATCTCCTATAGGGATTGTGTGATGGAAAGAGGACAGATGTGAAACTTGCTAAAAAAAACCCACATGATGCAAAATCATTTCAATCCACAAAGCATTTATGGAGATGACACTACTCTCTTTTTTGTCTCATCATGGCTTTCTACAAACTGGATGAAAATGAGATTGAGGTGAGCCTTGATTTTGAAGAAGAGGCCAGTACAGCAACAGAAATTATCAACTTTGGTGAAGATTCTCTAAATGGTTCAGACAAACCAAAAAACCAGGGCATCCCACACCACAAGGATGATGTGACCCAGGTTGTTAACTTCAACTATGTTGGTGATGACATCAAGCATAAGAGCCATGGGAGCCACCAAGGGTACAGGAACCCACAGTTGAAGGAACAGGAAAACGTGGCTGCTGCCAGAGGGCCACAGGTTAGGCGCACAAGGCCACGGATCCAGTTTGGTCTCACACCCAGGCAGCTGAATGTGTTGGAAGATGTTTTTGAAGGAACTAAGTACTCCTATGAGCTCATAAGGTATGTGACTTCTTTCTGTAGCCATTCCAGCTCCCCTCCTTCAGCTTCTCATTTGGAGCTGGAGGTGTGTTCTTTAGACTGTGGCGCCTGTCTGCTTTGAACCACAAGCATGAGGTCTTTGACTGTTTAATTTCTGGGTATGGGAAGGATGTTTTGTGTGGTCAAATATATGCAGTTTTGATTCTAGAAACTGGTTGGTGCCTCTCAATTTCTTCTTTAAGTTTTCTTTTTTTTTCCTCCTCCTATTTATGCTCTTCTTCTTCATGGACTGTGTTTTATAATGGTAATTGAACTCAAGACCTAGTAGTTTCTAAGCAATCCCTCTACTAGTATAGCATATCTACCTTGTGTCAATTAATATGGTTATTTTTGCAATTCAATAGAGATCAATGAAAAGCCACTTCCATACTTTAGAACTCACCTTCTCTACATAGTTTTGTGTTGGACTGTTGTCCATCTCCAGACGTCTCTTCATCTTGCCAAGCTGAAATGCTGTATTTCACAACAGCTCCACTTTCCATCTTCTTCCCACAGGAAGGACCTTGCAAAGCTCTTGTTCCTGGGAGAATCCAGAATGCGGGTAAATAAATCTGAAAAGGCTTTGGGCAGGGCACTCTGCTTCAGGACATGGGCCATTTTCTCGTACCCATTATGAATAGTAACCGAGCTCTGAGTCTTGAAGTTTTCCAGAGGTACAAATGGAACAGTCACCCATTACATATCCTTTCCCATTATTTGAGACACCATAGTCTCTTTTTTCACTCTTATTCTTATTATTATTATTATTATTATTATTATTATTATGACTAAAAACCACATAAGAGTGAGTACATATTTTATTTGTCTTTCTGGGTCTGAGTTACATCACCCAATAAGGTGATTTCTAGACCCATACATTTGCATGCGAATTTCAAGATGTCATTATTTTTTTTACTGTTGTGCAAATGTACATTTTCTTTTTTTCCATTCTTTCTTTGAGGGCCATTTACATATTTTTCCAGGTTCTGCCTCTTATGAATAACGCTGTTATGAACATATTTGAGGTGATGTTCTTGTGGTATGATTGTTTTGGGGTATATAAACAACAGTGGTATTGCTGGGTCTAGAGATGGATTGTTTCCTAATTTTCTGAGAAATCTCCATAATTATTTCTAAAGCAGCTGTAGAAGTTTACACTCCCACCAGCAGTGTAGGAGTGTTCCCATTACCACAGATCCTCTCCAGCATAAGTTGTCATCAGTGTTTTGATCATGGTCATTCTTACAGGTGTAAGATAGAATCTCAGAGTTGTTTTGATTTGCATTTCTCTGATGACTAAGGATGTTGAACATTTCCTCAAGTGTCCTTCAGCTATTTGAGATTCACAGACGACTTATAATCAGTATGTAAACATCATATATATAGACAGCATTGAATATTATAAGGTCATGCATATAAGAAAACATAAATGTTTACTTGTATGTGTACAATGATTAATACTGAAGTCCTGACACTAAAGACATTTCAGGGTACTTATATGTAGGATTGTAGTAGGACTCTAAGTGACCTTGAGAACATTCTAATTGATGTAGCAAGCAGTAGGAGAAAAAGAGGGCTCAGTTTTAACAAATAAACACTTAGTTATAAGCGTGGATTAAGTGAGGCCAGAGAGAAACTCAGTGTTTCATAACTAACCTCTGTTTAATTTATCCAAGATTCATGTGGGAAGACACTCACAAGTGCACATGGTTGGCCCTCTACCTTTGTAATTTTGTGCAAAGGTGATGTAGACAGCAGCAAGGTTGAACATTCATGTTCCCCCCACGCTGTGTTTAGAGTATTCAAAATAATGCCAAAATAGTCATGTTAGTGTTTGGAAAAGTCTGAGGCTGACAGCTTTAAAGATTTAATTTTGATACACTTCAACAGAACGAATAACATTGAGTTCATTTCAGTTAATTGAGTAAAGAGAACATGATGAGCGGAAGTTATAGAAAGTCAAAATGCAGGTTGGGACCAAAAAAAAGGCCCGAAGGATAAAACGCTTGCCACATGAGTCTGAGGATCTGAGTTGGGACCCTCAGCATAAAGTTTAGCAGGTGTCAGCACACCTGTAGTCAGAATCTCTTATGCAGGAGGGAGAGACTACTGATCCTTGGGGAAACCTGGATTAGCTTAGTTGCTGAACTGAGGTTCAGGGAAGACCCTGCCAATGTAAATCATGTGGGGAGCAAGCTAGGAAGATGCTTGTCTGTGACATTGGTCCTCAGCAAGCACGAGTGAGTATGTGCACATAGATAGACATGCACATCACACACCTTTGCAAGCGTTCATGTGTTTGCACATCCATAAAAAGCAAAGGTTCCAAACCACGGTCAAGTGTGTCTTCTGTTGACTAACTTGAAAACTGAAAGTATCCTTTTCCTTTAAAGGAGACTATGTTGAAGATGTGGGGTTTTTGAAATTGGGAAAAGATAGAGCTCACTTGAAGGAAGAGTTGTAGCTATCTCATTTTATAACAAATTTCTTTCCTTCAGACAGTAAAGACTAATGTTTAGATCATGGGATAAGAACTGAGGTCATGAGCCCAGAGAAACTGACTGCTGCTACATAGCAAAGAGAAAGTGCACAGTGCTATTCATGCTAACTTCCTTTTCCTTCAGAATGTATCAGGGCAGTCTTGATGTAAGCGAGCTCCCTACCTGCGGTAGTAGCCTGTGCCGAATAGCAGTCCTGCCTAGCAGCCCCTGAGTGCTGGCATCCTAACACCACGATGTATAAACTAGAGTAGGACCAGGTTCAGGTGGGAGAAACTGGGAGAGAAGACGGAGTTTCCTCAGGGTGGAGAGGAAGAGTGCATAGAAAAGAAAAGTCGAAAAAGTGAGGAATTCTCCCCCTGTCGAGCGGATAGGACCCTGTACTTCAGATCCTGAGAGACAGAGGTGCTGCAGTCCCAGAGAGTGATGTGAGGCAGCTCTGGAGACACAGATGCACTGAAGCTCCAGAGAGGCTGATGCACTGCAGCTCCAGAGAGGCTGATGCACTGAAGCTCCAGAGAGGCTGATGCACTGCAGCTCCATAGAGGCCCAAGTACTGCAGTTCTAGAGGCTGGTGCACTGCAGCTCTAGAGGCTCATGCACCTCCAGAGAGGCTGATGAATTGCAGCTCCATTGAGACTGATAATACTTCAACTCTAGAGTTGTTGATGCACTATCACTCCAGAGTCCTATTACTGCGGCTCTAGAGAAGCTGATGATGTACTGCATCTCTAGATATGCAGATGAACTGAAGCTCCACAGAGGCTGATTCACTGCTCTCCAGAGTAGCTGATGAATTGCAGCTCTAGAGGTTCATGCACTGTATCTCCATAGAGGCTGATGCACTGCAGCTTCAGAGAAGCACATGCACTGAAACACCAGAGAAGCTGATGCACTGCCGCTCCAGAGAGGCTAATAACTGCCACTCCAGAGAATTCTGCACTGCAGCTCCACAGAGGCTGATGCACTGTAGCTTCAGAGAGGCTGATGCACTGCTGCTCCAGAGAGGCTGATGAACTGTAGCTCTAGAGGCTGATTCACTGCTGCTCCAGAGAAGCTGATTTACTGCAGCTCTAGGGGTTGAAGCACTGTAGCTCTAGAGGCTGATACAATGCAGCTCTATAGAGGCTGATGCACTGCATCGACAGAGGGGCTGATGTACTGCAGCTCTAAAAGCTGATGCACTGCAGGTTCAGAGAGGCTGATTCACAGCACTCCAGAGAGACTGATGAATTTCAGCTCTAGAGGCTGATGCACTGTAGCTCCATAGAGGCTGATGCACTGCAGTTTCAGAGAGGCACATGCACTGCATCTGTAGATGCTGAAACTATGCATCTCTAGATGCCAAGCTCTGCTCTCTAGAGGCTGAAGCATTGCAGATCCAGAGAGGCTGACTTATTGCTGCTCAGGAGAGGCTGATGCACCACAGCTCAGGAGAGGCTGATGTACTGAAGTTAAAGAGTTTGATGCACTGTGGCTGTAGAGAGGCCAATGTACTGCAACACTAGAGGCTGATGCACTGCTGCTACATAGAGACCACTGGTGACATGGGAATCCCCTCTGTTTGTGGTGATTACCATTAATGAATAAAGAAACTGCTTTGGACATATAGCAAGGCAGAACTTATGTAGGCAGGAAAGCTATGATGAATGCAGGGAGAAAGAAAGGCAGAGTCAGAGGGAGAAGCCATGGAGCCACCACCAGAGTCAGACATGCCGAAATTTTGCTCATAAACCACTGTCACATGGAGATACACAGATTAATAGAAAGTGGTTAAATTAATATGTAAGAGTTGGCCAATAAGAGGCTAGAGCTAATATGCCAAGCAGTGACTTAATTAATATAGTTCCTGTGTGATTATTTCTGGGCTAATCTAATCAGGCAGATGGGAACCAACAAGCAGCCTCCTCCCAACACACTGGGGCTTTGGTTGAGTTCATGGAGGCATTATGTTGGCAGCTTTGAGTTCCCCTCATGGCTTCTGGTCCTTTGGTTGGTCTTCTTTAGAGTATACAAGCACATAATAGAAGGGACCAGGCAGGGAGAGAAAGGACATGGACTCAAAGACGTACATTTTGAGAACTTCCCAATATAATGGACCCTTATTCCCTAGAGCCTGAGAGGATGTTGACATCTAACATGTAACTGTGACTGCATTTCCATGGCTGGCTATGTATTAAGGAGGAGGCAGTTTTGTTAACTGTTCTCCACATTGTCACAGATCACATTCCTGAGTGGAGGTTCAGCCTAAAATCTTTGGATCTCCTGGTAGAAGAACAGAGCCCAGGATGTCCTTCATGTTGGGCAGGAAGTAGAGCATCACTATCTGTAGTGAGGAGCTGCAGGCAGGCCTGTTTTTCATCCTGCATGGTTCCCTGCCGCCTAGCTAGCTTATGACCCGAAATAACACACAAACTGTATTCATTTAAACACTGCCTGGCCCATTAGTTTCAGCCTCTTATTAACTAATTCTAACATCTTGCTTTAACCCATATTTAGTAATCTGCGTAGCACCACGAGGGCTGGCTTACCAGGAGAGATCTTAACCTGCGTCCCTCTCAGAGAGGAGAGCCAAGGTGACTGTCTGATCCATCTGCCTCCCTTCCTTCTTCCTGTTCTGTCTACTCCACCCACCTAAGGGCTTGTCAATCAAATGGGCCAGGCAGTTTCTTCATTAACCAATGAAATCAACATAAACAAACAGAAGACTCTCCCATATTATTTCCCCTTGTTTAAACAAAAAAGAAGGCTTTAACTTTAACATAGCAAAATTACAAATAACAAAACAGTTATCAAGGAAGAATTATAGTTACAATATTTATATCTACTTTTCTTTTATCATAACTAAGGAAAACTATAACTATCTATTATTCTTCAACTCCATCAAAGACTCCAGAAGGACACAATAATACTTAGGTGAACAAGAAGTAAGCTACTTCCAAAACTCTAGAAATGACTGAGACATCTCGCTGCCTTTTGCACTGTTGCTGCATCCATCTTGGGCCTTCAGTCCCATAGTATCCAGCAGACATTTCCATGAAGCAGGAAATTTCAAAGGGAGTTCAGTCACTCTTTGCTGTGTCCTGCAGAATGTCTCACAGACTCTTTCATGAATCAGGAACCCGAAATACCATCTCACATTTAGGCAAGTTCAGCAGTCCTCTTTCTGCAGGTTCTTTGTGTGCAGTTTATGCAACAGTCCAGGCAAGAGCAGTTTCTTGCCCAAATGGCTATCAAACTCAATAAGGAGACTCTTCAATGCCCATCTTTTTCTTGAAGTAGATTGGTGCTGCCACAAGCAGACATGTCTCATTGCCATGAAAAGCTCTAAGCTATTAAAACATTAAAATGCCATATTTTGTAGTCTTTGAAAGATATTAGAAATGCCTATATAACTGAAATATATCTCTAAATATCTAGAAAATCTAACTAACTTGACTATAAGATTGACTATTATCAATGATTATCCATTAACAACCTAAATACATTACATTTTTAAATGGACTACACAATCACAATAACTTAATCAGTATCAGAAATACATATACAGCTGACATTGTACAATTTCAGAAAGAGTTTCCCTCACAATTTATTTGGCAATCTTGCTTTTTTCATGTTTGATAGCTTTATTTTTTATATTATTAAAAATTTCTGCCTCCTACCAGCCTCCCATTTACCTCCCCTTCCCCCCTCCACTCTTCCTCCCTCTCCTGTCAGAAGAGCAGTAAGGGTTCCCTGCCCTGTGGGAAGTACAAGTTCCTCCCCGCCTCCATCCAGGTCTAGGAAGGTGAGCATCCAATCAGGCTAGGCCCCTCCAAAGCCAGAATGTGTAGTTGGAGCCAAATCCAGTGCCATTGTCCTTGGTTTCTCAGTAGCCCTCATTGTCCACCATGTTCAGGGAGTCCGATTTTATTCTGTGCTTTTTCAGTCCCAGTCCAGCTGGCCTTGGTAACTTCCAATTAGATCAGCCCCACCATCTCAGTGGGTGGGAGCACCCCTCGCAGTCCTGACTTCCTTGTTCATGTTCTCCCTCCTACTGCTTCTCATTTGGATCTTGGGTGTTCCATCTGGTGCACCAAAGGGTGGCTTTGTTTTTATTTCCATCTATCGCCAGATGAAGGTTCTATGGTGATATGCAAGATATTCATCAGTATGACTATAGGATCTGGCCTTTTCCGGCTCCATTTCCTCATCTGCCCAAGGAATTAGCTAGGGACATCTCCCTGAACACCTGGGAACCCCTCTAGAATCAAGTCTCTTGACAAACCAAAAATGGCTCCCTTAATTAAGATATATACTTCCCTGCTCCCATATCCACCCTTCCTGCTTCCATATCCATCCCATTCCCCAAGCTCTCCCCATCCTCCCCTTCACACTTTTCTCTCCCCATCTCCCCTTACCCCTGATGGAGGAGTGTCTATGTGTTACTTTCATTATTAATAAAGAAAACTGCCTTGGCCCTTTAAGAACAGAAAATTAGGTAGGTGGAGTAGACAGAACAGAATTGTGGGAACAAGGAAGTAGAGTTGGAGAGACGCTTCAGGCAGTCGCGATAGTGAGTCTCCATGCTGCTCCTCTCCGAGATGGACGCAGGTTAAGATCTTTCCTGGTAAGCCACACCTCGTGGTGCTACCCAGATTACTAAATATGGGTTAAAGAAAGATGTGAGAATTAACCAATAAGAGGCTGAAACTATGGGCCAAGCAGTGTTTTAAAAGAATACAGTTTCCGTGTAATTATTTCGGGTAAAGCTAGCCTGGTGGCGGGATACAGCCCCCCGCCCGTTCTTTCTACATACCCCCATCCCACCCGCCCCCACGTTCCCAATTTTTGCCCGGCAATCTTGACTACTTCCAATATCCAGGAGGATATTGCAGTTTGAGAACTTCCCAATATAATGAACCTTTCCCAATATAACGGACACTTATTCTCTAGAGCCTGAGAGGATGGTAACATCTAACATATAATGTGACTGTATTTCCATAGCTGGCTATGCATTAAGGAGGAGGCAGCTTTATTAACTGTTCTCTACATTGTTGCAGATCACATTCCTGAGTGGAGGTTCAGCCTAAAAACTTTGGATCTCCTGGTAGAAGAAAAGAGCCCAGGATGTGCTTCATGTTGGGCAGGAAGTAGGGCATCACTATCTGTAGTGAGGAGCTGCGGGCAGGCCTGTTTTTCATCCTGCATGGTTCCCTGCCGCCTAGCTAGCATATGCCCCGAAATAACAATACACAAACTGTATTCATTTAAACACTGCCTGGCCCATTAGTTTCAGCCTCTTATTAACTAATTCTAACATCTTGCTTTAACCCATATTTAGTAATCTGTGTAGAACCACGAGGGCTGGCTTACCAGGAGAGATCTTAACCTGCGTCCCTCTCAGAGAGGAGAGCCAAGGTGACTGTCTGAGCCATCTGCCTCCCTTCCTTCTTCCTGTTCTGTTTACTCAACCCACCTAAGGGCTGGCCTATCAAATTGGCCAAGGTAGTTTCTTTATTAACCAATGAAATCAACACAAACAGAAGACTCTCCCACATGAGCTATCAAGCTGCAACTCTCATTGAGAACATTGCCTTTGTCCTGATCCCAGAAAATTTAGGATGGCATGGAAGAGGGGGAGGGCAAAAGTCGATAGGTGACAGTGACCTCCTCCTATTACCTACTTCATGGAAGCAGGGAGTCTCAAGATACCTGAATGATGTGTCTGAATTGGCTCATTTCCCTAATCCTATAGATGACAAAATCACATCTCTGTGCAGGCCTCCCTTTAAATAGTGTTAGTTCTCCCAAGTCAATTTGGGAGGGATTTGATGGTTTGTTTGTTTGTTTGTTTGTTTGATCTGGGGCTAGGATGTGACTTTGCACACTCTTGTAGGCAAGTGTGATTCCTTGTAATCACCCCAACACCTTAAGTTCCTGGAGCAATAAGAAGATGCCCAGCAAAAAAGGAGCCAAAATCATGGGAGTAAAGCAGTTTCCCGGAGAGAAATTGTGTGTTTTGATAAAAAAAAAAAGTATTCTAGAGGAGATCTAGAAACACTGGAACTGAAGAAGATGATGCTGGAGGGAGTGAGAGGAGAGGGGAATGAGGAGGAAGAAGAGCAGGAGGAAGAAGAGGAGACTGGCAATGAAGGAGATTGTTTTCTGACAGTTAAGGGGAAGTAGGAAGCAGGTATCACACTATCCTAAGTGGTGATTCTCACAGAACCCCTTGTCCTTCCTGACATGGGCCACTTGTGAGCAACCTCACTGGGAGTTAGGATTGAGCTGTCTGTACAAGGCAGCACAAGCAAGTGTATTGTTGAAGTGCATTGATTTCATTTTGGTTTTTGACCTTTTGTACAGAAAATAGATTTTTGTTCCCTTAGAGTCATACACCACCTTTGATTCTTCCATTTTTTTCTGTTTACTCTTCTGCTTTGATCCCTGAACCTTGAGGGGAGGAGATTATGAAGACATTCCCTTGAGGATAGAGTGTTCCAGAGCTGTTAGCAGAAATGACCACTTACATGGTCTGTAGCTACTGCAAAGATTTCATTCCAGCTGATTAGGATGACACCCAGGTATCTGGGCACCTAGGCATGGCCCCGAGTGTCTAGAACACTGGGGTTTTAAGGGCATTTTAAAACCTAGATGTCCTAGCATCTAGCTCAGGAGCTGCAAATGCCTTTGCAGAAGTAAGCACTTTGAAGCAAGGTGTTTACTGAAGCTAAGATAAGCAGTTAGCTGCGGGAGGGATACATAAAAACAGGTAGTTAAACTACAGCAAAGTTAGCTAGAACATTCCTGATCTTTGGTCCCTAGAATAGACTTAATTAATTTCCTGTGGGATTCTCTTCTCCATCACAGAGATGAAATTCTATTTATAACTGAAATGCCTCAACAAGATTACAAGATGTAAGAACCTCTTTACTGGCTTGCTCTGTCACATTTCCCACTAGGTCAGAGGTCATGAGTCAAATCAGTGACTCGTCCTATTCTAGGAGGGCAAAGTTGTTTCTAAGGATCAGTAACTTAGATGAGTTGATTTTCTGTTTAAGGCAGTTGGCCAGGCAGGTGAAGAGGGAGGGTTCCACCGTTAGTCTGATCAGGACAAGAAGCAATGGTCCAGCTGATGCTGACAGTAATCTATAGGGACCCAGTCACCAGAGACTGATAACAATGTCCTGATCTATGTCTTCTTTCTTTACTTCCTTTGAGCTTTTCTCTCTCCCTTTCTATTCCTCTTTGCCTTCTGTTCTCTTCTGCTTGCTCTCTTCTTTCTATCGACTGTTCTTGTCCCCTCACTTACCCTTCCACCTTCTTTTCCTCATCATACCCAGTCCTTTCTCCTCTCCTTATTTAAAAAGCAGTTACTCGTGCATGCACTCCAGGGCACTGGTAGCCCGTTCCCACCACCTCATCTTCACTCTCCTCTCCTTCCTTAGAGCAATAGGCTTCAGAATTTCCAGGAAGCCTGCTGAAAACCAGACTTGGACCAGGCATTGGCCCATCACTTCCCAGCAGCTTCCTTTCCTGTGCATAGGAGATAAGAGGCCTCTGTGGGAGGCCATAGAACCCTCCACAGTCACCCAGAAAGGACCCTGCGTTTTTGTAGATCTTTCATGGATAAAACAGGAGAGGGTAATACAGAAAAAGAAATTAGTAATATATTCATCTTTCTTGCTCTTCAACTTAGGTCAGAAGTCTCAGGATCATCTCCAACAATCCAAGTTGAGGAATCTATGGCAGTTGCTTCAGCTGTTCCTGAGCCTATTTAATCAGAACCAGAATTGGGACCCGTTTGGCCTTTGTTATCATTGATTCAAGGACAAATGTGAGCTCTCCCTTCTGCTCTATTATAGGCATATATCATGAGGACTACATAGACAAGAATACATGCAGTGGGGTGTGACTTTCCAGGGAGTCAGAGGAGGTACATGTAGTCTAAGCAGTAGTCCACGTAAGCCTTATAATTCAAGGGCATGATGCAGGTACCTTGTCCTTGGCAGAGAATGTGTAGATTGTAATCCCTGAAGACCTTTTCCTATCCGGTCTTCTCCATATTTTGATTTACTGATCCCTGGTCTCTTTCTTAGAGCCATATTTTCTCATTCCCTAGACAGGACATAAGAGAGGAAAGGTATACCCTAAAGAATTTCCCGTTTCCTGTTGTTCTGAAATCTGATTTCCAGGGTTGGGGTTCCTAAGGATTTTGTGTGTCCTTGGTTAGAAAACTCTGGACAATCTAAAGCCTCACTGGCACTTACTGTTACACAGAGTTGTTTTTTCCACTTGTGATATTGACTGTTGAATACACCAAAGCCATCTCTTTCACCATGTTATTGCAGCGCTGGTTTAAGCAAAGAAGAGCCAAATACAGAAAACACCAGCAGTCTCAGGAGCTCCAGTGTGCATCTGCTGATGGCCAGGACACCTTGCAGTAAAGCTTTTAGGGGAATCCTGAAGCATCATCCTGTCCAGCATCCAGATGAAGAAATGATCTTCAGGTGTCACTGAAACCTACTAATGGCTGTGAAACCTTATCCCTTCAGCAATAAAGAGCTGAGTATTCAAAATATTTCATGTCCTTTTTAGGGTCAGTAATGTGTGGATGTCCATTATTGAGAACATATTTAACAGAAGAAAAAAGAAAGGGAACAAACACTGAGACATCTTTACTACTCCACAAGTCACGAAAGGTTCTCAAGACCCACAGCAATCCTCTCTCAGACGTATATTCTTCTCTGTTGTGACATTGTACCATCCTCACCTTAACACGACCCTGTGGGAACAAACAAATAAAATCAGGAACAGGACAAGTCCCCAGTGAGAAGATTGTTCATGACGAAATCTGTTTTCCCCAAGCCTACAAGTTCGCTGAATTTTGCATGCAAATGGATGGAAATAGAAAACACCATCCTGAGTGAGGCAACCCAGGCCCAAAAAGAGGAACATGGGATGTACTCACTCATAATTGGTTTCTAGCCATAAATAAAGGACATCGAGCCTATAATTCGTAAAAAATCCTAGAGAAGCTAAATAAGAAGGTGAACCCAAAGAAAAACATATAGTTATCCTCCTGGATACTGGAAGTAGACAAGATTGCCAGACAAAAAATGGGAACATGGGGGTGGGGTGGGATGGGGGAGGGGGGGATGGGGAGAGAAAAGTGTGAAGTGGAGGATGGGAAGAGCTTGGGGGAATAGGATGGTTGGGATATAGGAAGGGTGGATATGGGAACAAGGAATTATATATCTTACTTAAGGGAGCCATTCTAGGGTTGGCAGAGACTTGACTCTAGAGGGGTTCCCAGGTGTCCAGGAAGACGCCCCTAGCTAGGTCCTTGGGCAGCTGAGGAGAGGGTGCCAGAAATGTCCAGATCCTATTGCCATAATCATGAATATCTTGTATATCACCATAGAACCTTCACGTGGCATTGGATGGAGAAAATGACAGAGCCCCACATAGGAGCACCGGACTGAGCTCCCAAGGTCCTGATGAGGAGTAAAAGGAGGGAGATCATGAGCAAGGAAGTCAGGACCGTGAGGAGTGCGTTTACTCATTGAGACGGTGGGACAGATCTAACCAGAGACCACCAAGTCCAGTTGGAATGGGACTGATGGATTAGGGGACCAAACCAGACTCTCTGAATGTGGCTGACGGTGGAGGAGGACTGAGAAACCAAGGACAATGGCAATGAACATGAACTCTACAGCATGGACAGGTTCACTGTGAGCCTTGTCAGTTTGGTTGCTCATCTTCCTGGACTTAGGGGGAGATGGGAGGACCTTGGACTTAACATAGTGAAGGGAACCCTGATGGCTCTTAATCTTGGAGAGGGGTGGTGTGGGGGTATGGGTGGAAGGGAGGGGAGGGAAGGGAGAGGAGGAGGGGAGGAGATGTAAATCTTTAATAAAAAAATGAGAAAAAAAGATTTTAAATATGAACAAGCTGTATTTTCACTAAATGTATCTAAACTTCAAAAAATAGTATACTCTTAATTTTAAAGCATTTATATATTTGAGAGAGAAAAACGTGCATTAATAACATAAAAATCATTGCTATTAAAAAAAACAAATACAAAAAGACTACTTTCTGAGCCTTCATCAGAGGGGAGTGTGACCAGTCACCTAGGCTGCCTTCAGGTCTGTTCACTGTCCCTCCTATCAATGGCACAGTTATGGTACTAGGAGTCCTCCTGCCACAGGTCCTACTGTTTCAAAGGAAACACAAAAGTCCATCCCATGCCCAATAGAAAGAGGCTTCCTCTCTTCCTCCCCACCTATGCCCGAGATGCACAAGAGGCATATCGATCAATTCCTCCAAGGTCAGGCAGGAGAGGCGAAGGATTCTCAGCAGATGAACCAGCCCAGGTTACTGGTAGACATAGGTTGCAGGGAGCATACAGGGAGCAATGGGCTGTGTTTCCCCAAGGGTGATTAGAGGAGAGGCAGTGTTGAAAGCCTATAGAGAGGGTTATGCCGGAGTTCCAGCAGGGAGGACACATCAGAGTGGCATTAGCATGGTGGTGTATGTCGTGGGGTTAGAGCACATGACCTGTGAGAACGTGGCCAAGGCATGAGCTGCTTTTGATGCTGTGACTACTTGTGAGATGTGGCAGACTCTAGAAAAGAGGGTGCAGCAGGATGTGTTAAAGTCTCTTTCTAAACTGAGAACAAGTAATGAGGGAATCTGGACTTTGCAGTAGAGAAGATGGGTAAACAGGGCTGTGTACTGAGGACACACATCCAGAAGTCTGGTGTGACAGAGGAGGGGCAGATAGACTGGCTGTAGTACAACCTTGTATTAGGAAAGTTTGTGGATGATAGAGGCACGACAGAGAGATGGAGAACATGAATCCCCACAGCAAGAGTGTCCAGATGCCAGATAACATGTATGATTTTGTGTGTCATCTTGACACAGGCTAGAGCCATCAGAAAAGAAGGAGCCCCAGTTGAGAAAATGCCTTCATGAGGTTTAAATCTAAGGCATTTTCTCAATTATTGATCAACGGGCAAGAGCCCGGATTTCAGAGGGAGGTGCGATTCCTGGGCTGGTGTTCCTGGGTTCTATAAGAAAGCAGCCTGAGTAAGCTATGGAAAGCAAGCCGGTAAGCAGCACTCCTCCATGGCCTCCTCATTAGATCCTGTGTCTGTGAACCTGCCCTGTTGGGGTTCCTGTCCCTACTTCCCTCAGTGATGAACAGCAATGCTGAAGTGTACGTCAAATAAAACCTTTCCTGCCCAACTTCCATTTTTCATGGTGTTTTGTCACAGTGACAGGAACCCTGAGACAACATCCTTCTACTCTAAGAGGAACTGGGAACACTGGTGCTGGGATTATAAGCACAGAGGTGGATGCTGGATTAGGGACAGGAACAGGACCTAAAAGGAAGGTAGATTCAGAACAGAGGTGGGGTGTGTGAGTTGGAGCTGGTGAGAATGACTCCCTGTGGTCTACTACCACAGAGTGCAGTCAGGCTCTTAGTATAGTCCTGAGAAATGACAGTGCCTGGCCACACAAAGTAGGCCTGCGGATCAGGGCCCTACAAATGCAGAGGAAGATTACTCTGTAGAGAACAAAGCACAGTGAGGGAGGGGCCCATTGCTCCTAATCAGATCTTGGTTTGGGGCCAGATAGAGCACCCGCATCTACTCATTCAGGAGAGGGGTACACATATGTGTCTAATATACACATGAGAAGATGACCCCATTGGGATCTGTATTCTTATCCAGTGAGTGTCAATCCCACAACAAAACATTCCAAACCAAAGCACATCTCTTGGGGCCATACAAATCCCAGAATAATGGCATAGAAAAATGGTATAGCGATTATGTGATGTGGGATTCCCCTCTGTATGTTGTGAATATCATTGGTTAATAAAGGAACTGCTTTGGGAATATAGCAAGTTATATGGGAACAGAGCTAGTTGGGGGAAACTAAACTGAATGCTAGGAGAAAGAAGAGCAGAGCCAGAGAGAATCTATGTAGCTCCTCCAGAGATGGATGACATAAATTTAGCTGTTAATCCAAAGCCAATTAGCGATACACAGATTAATAAATGATGGGGAACTTCAGCCAAGCACATTATGTTTAGGGTGTGTCCCCCTGGAACCACTGAAAACCAGATAAAATATCCAAGTGCTCTTGCCTCTGCCTTTTTTATCCTGTGCTCCTGGATCACTGGAACCCTGGTTTTATAAGTTTTTCTTTCCTCTGTTTTTTTTGTTTTTTTTTTTTTTGGTTTTTTGAGACAGTCCTCTGTGTATTAAAGCTAAATATTTAAAATTAAGCTACTCTGTTTAATTCTAATTACAAATCAACTATGCCCCTTCAAATAGAGATGGGATAGATAAGGATATGAGTTAGCCAGAAATACGCTTAGGCTATTGGCCAAACAGCATTGCAAATAATATGGGTTCTGTGTGATTATTTCAGGCCTGAGCGGTCAGGAGACACACAAATGGCCTTATTGCAACAGTTATGCACCAGTCATGCTCTTTCATGGTTCATTTCCCAGAACCTACGCTGTCTCGCATCCTCCTGTAACTACACCTCCAGGAAATAGGACACCTTCCTATAGCCTATACAGGCCCCTGCAGGCATACATGTACAGACTCATGCACATTATTAAAAATAACGTAAGATTTCAAAAAGAAAGTCCAGATTGAGAATTCTAGACAACAGATTTTCATCCATTGGTCTTTGTGTACCAGGATCCTTCCAGCTCCTGCTGCCATCAGCACGTGTCCAATGCATCAAGGCTTTGATGTATGTATCTGGATAGGGACACGGCTACTGAGGAAGATCTGCAGCTGGTTCAATTATTTTGTATTATTTCATGTCATAATTTCACATCACAGATCATTCTATTGACGAAGCCAAGGCAACAGGATTGTAAATATCTGGACAAATTACTTTCACATTCAGGAGTGTGGAGAAGAAAATGCATTCGTGCTTACTACTTGGTTTCACTGATGGAAATTTATTCAGTTGTATACAGTTCAAGATCCCCTAGCTAGGGAATGGTGTCTCCAAAGGTGGGTCAGAATCTCCTATAATGTCTAACTCATGACAATCTTCCACAGGCCAGCCAGTAGAGATAATCTCTCATTGAGACTCCCTTCCCAGGCGATTATACCTTGTGTCAAGCTAACCATTAAAGCAAATTATCCCAGAAGGTCAAGGTGCCTGTCACCAAGACAGTGGGCCTAAAATTCATCCCCAGGATTTCCACGGTGGAGGGAAATATCAGGCCCTGCAAACTGTCCTCTTCTGGCCACAATGGGAAAGGTTGCCCCCAATAAATCAGCGACAAACATAAAATAGTAATGACTAATATTGCAACTCCAAACTATCATTCATGTGCTGCATGACAGAGCTTGCCTTGCTTACACCAGGTCCTGATTTAATGTCTAGTCCCTCAAGAAAGTTGAAATATTGTCATTGGCAAGCACAGGTTTCAAATGTTAAAGAAGGTGTCAACAAAAAGTATCTATATTTCTCATGTTCATAGGGTCTGTATCTGCCTTTAGACTCAAGCTTTGTCAAGACCCACACAGCAGCAAAGCATGGGGCCTGCCTGGATTCTAGAGATCAGAGTTCCAGCAAGTTACCTTCATTCCATTTTGATCTTTGCCAGCTCAAAGCCACTTCAAACAGTGCCTCACTATCCTTCCCTACGTGCTGGGCTCAGAGCTGTGACTCTCACAGATTTGGTGAGATGAAATCTTTTCTCTGTTCACCTAGCTAGATGCGATCTCCTGACCATTGAGCACAGCTAACACAGGGGTCTAAGATGGGAGACCTTCCAGTGAGAGTCACTGTGGTTTCAGGTCAATGCTGGCCTGAACCTTCTTTCTGGCCCAACCTACCCTAAATTTGCAGCTGTTACCCCTCAGATTGAAACAGTCCACCATGAAGCTTTGGGAGCTCCTTAAGCAGGGTGATAACGCAGAATAACTTCAAGAACTTCCACAAACTGACCAGATTCACTAGCATCATCCCTGCTAGAGCAAATAATGAAAGCTGAAAGTCCTTCTCAGAGGAAAAAAAAAGCCAAATTGCAAAGAAGACGCTCAGAGAGCTGGGCACGATGGCACATGCCTTTCTTAGATTCCAGTACTCGGCAGGCAGAGGCAGGTGGATCTCAGAGTTCGAGGACAGCCTGGTCTTCAAGAGCAAGTTCCAGGACAGAATTGAAAGCTACAGAGTAACCCTGTCTGGAACACAACAAAAACAACAAAAAGACTCTCAGAAAACAAAAGGTAAAAAATCACTAAGACCAGGCCAGTTTTCTGGAAGAAGCCAAAGCCAGCCTAGCTGACTGAAGGGGTTTAGACCAACTAATCAACTGAGTCACACTGAGAGGACAAGTTCCAACCTGTAGAGCTGCCTGTAAGTTATGCAGCTTGCTTCAGGTTTCCCAGCTCCTGTGAGCTGTCTTTCACCTGTGCTGGTGTGGGCTTTGGAAATATACTTGTTTTTGAGTCACGTCTGCTCCTGTAATTAACCCCTCCTTCATATCCCTGCAACCCAGTAAAACCCATTAGCCCACCAAGTTGGTCTTTGGTGGCATCCATTCTTTGTTCTATGATGGGCTCTTTATCCGGGGTGAGGAGTTGAGTGTGTTTCATCTCCCCAGGAGAAGACTTGACATACAGCACATACAGGTACCTTGAGGGAACCTCAAGAAAACATCTCCTCAGATAACTGGTGAGATCAGGGCTGCCCAGAGCAGAGATGAGTCCTGTGATTAAGTACTTGTTTGTGCAATTCTGCATTCCCTCTGTATTCCCATTTTTAGATTTTCTTTAGTTAAGATTGGACCTGCAGTTTCAATGATATGGGGTCCTTCTGTATTATTGGTTTCCCTCTCCGCATGCATGCACCCCATTAACTCCGAGCTGTGGAATTCACAAAGAAGATGATGGTGGGAACATATATTACTTCTTCCCTGCCCATTTTTTTTCCAGAATGATGGTGTTGCTTTTGTCTTTCTGCTTTGGATTTTAGTGAACACCTTTCTATTTCTTAAACATTGACAGTTGATACTTTGTGTGCCTACAACTGCAGAGAGATTGGGAATAATCTAGTTGACAGAAAAAATGCATTTTTCCATTCCTGAAATGTTGAATTGTAAAAAGAAGAAGTCATCGCAAGGACATCTAGATAGTGAGGCATATTTTAGTTGTAAAAAATTCTTTAAATGTTGCTTTCATGTTTATTTTATTTTATGAGTATGAATGCTTTGCCTGTCCAAATGCATGTATGCTGTGTATGTGCTTCCCTCAGGAAGTGGGGTTACAGAATGATATTAGCCATTATGTGAGTGCTGACCCCAGCTCTTCTTGAAGGACAGCCAATACTCTTTTAACTTAAATCACTTTTCCATCCCCCTACATAATTCTTTTAGCATAAATATGTCTCCAATAATGTATGGAGAATACATTTCAGACAGGAACCTGTGTCTACACTGGCACATGTCAGCTGAAACCAGCATTGGGGAAGCTGAGGCACTTGGCCTTGAGTACAAGGTCACCATGGGCTAAATCCTGAGGCTCAGAATAAACACCATGCAGTTAGTGTTTACCTCTATTTTAAATATACCTAAATGGTTCTCTAGTGGAGAAACAATTGAAAAAATGTATAATTATTAGATTTCCAATGAGCTTGAACAATTGTCCCTCTTGGAATTAGTGCATGAATATTTACCTGTGATTCAAGAGGGTTTCAGAAGAAAAACACACATCGAGCTCTTTTGATACATATATGCATGCACCAAGGTAGCACCCAAAATCAGGCAGAAACACTTGTGCTGTCCACAGCCTTTTGTGCCCTGTGTCCATTTCCCTTTCAGGGACATCAGGTGTTGTGCTGAGGGTGATGTGATCTATTTCTCAGCAAGGACCTCAGGAGATGCATGAAGAATAGATGGATCGAGGACAAAGGTTTCCCACCACTTAACTACACCCTGACCAGGAAACTGCCCCAGGCCCCAAGCCCTGTGGAAAAACCTGCTGGATTTTCATGGTTTTATTTACAGAAGTTTTCTGCTTTGGGCACATGGTAAGTTCTGGAGTGAAGAGAAAACTTACTTTCTCACACTGGACAGAACGTCCATGTTTTTTTACCTCAGGACAGGCTCTTGTACTGGGCTTAGCAGCCTGGAAAAGATGTCTTGCTCTCGACACAGAAACCAGAACTTTCAGTAGCATCAAACTGAACCCATAGGAAAATCTCTCCTTCTGTAGCTCAAGGTTGCACATGGAATTCTCCTGAGGAGTGTGCATTTCAGGGTAGGGAAGAGTAGAGAGGGTATGGAGAGATGTCTGGGCTACAGAACCACACAGACCTGACCCTTCAGGACCATTAGCCTGTACCAGTTTGTCCAAAGAACACCCCAGGGACCCCCTCAGACATAGAAACACAGGAATGTTTTGATCTTGGAAATGCAGAAGCCTGTGTGAGTTAGTCACCTGTATAACAACTGGATCCTGCACACAGTTGCCCCATTATTACTAGGGAGGTGTTTTTTCCCTCTGGGTACTGGATGATGTAAGTCTCTACCTGTTCATTGCATGGTTGTTTAGGAAATGGACTGCAGGAGTATAAAACGGGCCCCCAAGCACCCATCAGCTTAAGGAAGAGCATGGAGTGTGTAATTTAAAAATTAATTTTCCTTCTGAGTGCTGTTCACTCAATCCACGTTTACAAGCATTTGCATGTAGTTTGGGTCTGGCTGAGTCCATCCCACTAACATCTCTGGACTGACTCCATTATGTAATGTTCACAGCATACAATCACTGTGTGGGGGAGGCTGTGACGAGATGAGTTCTGTGCAGGTGGCCGTAGCAATCATGTCCAATAATGGAACGGACAGTTCTGGTTCAGGAAGGAGTCCTTGGTGTTCCCCCTCTCACAGCTTCTATGAGAGGGGTGGAGTACTAAAGTTTCCAGGAAGTTCAAGATCACATCCTAACCCAGACTAGAAACCGCCTCTCAAGGAAGCATGCAACTTAAACAACTAGGAAATTCAATCTCTGACATTTATGTATATGAGCCCATGAAATGTGCTTTTGCAAAAATAGCTTAAATGAAATGTCTAGAAGCACAAGGTTCAGGTACCAGCAGCCTTGGAGCAAACGTGGCCTTCAGGGCCCTTTGTTGGAGGGATCAAGTACCAGCAGTTCCTCTCTCGTCTGTGGAAGTTTCTCCAATTCCCTCTGCCCAGCTCCAAGACCTTCCCTTCATGTTCGTTTGATTTCCCCAACTTAAGGGGAAACATCTCCTGAAGCAGTTGTCCCCAAGTGTGAGCTATTAACCAAAGGAAACCTAAACTACTACCTGATTTCCGTCGATGGCTGCTTTCAGGCCCGTGCATCCTGATGCATCTATACAGAAGTTCCAAGAAGACCCGGCCCCATGAAGTGCCAAAGCCTGGAGAAAATCTGCAGGAGGCTCTGATCCAGACAGCTGACTGCAGGGCACCCACAAAAGCAGGCCTGAGAGCTGAAGCCAGCGGCATTAGTCTCCCCCTGGAGGACTAGATGTGCTACAACAAGACCAAGAGGGGCAAAGACAAATCTCCTGCTTGGAGCCCAGACAGCCTCAGGAGGTTTCCTGTTTTCGTCATGCCCTTCCTCCCCAGTCATATGACACATTACCTGAGCCACACTGTAGACAGTGACTTCCTCAGGTAGAGCATCAGAGAACAGATGCCTCTCTGCATTATTCCTTCCGCAGCCCCAATTGCAGCCTGCCAGCGTGAGACTGTACTTACAGATGGGTGGAACTAAATGGAGATGCTGTACCTGGGCTGGGCCGGGTTCCGAATGTCCAGCGCCTTTTCCCACTTCTGGTGATCTGAGCCCTTGGCGTCCCCTCTGACTTCGTGGATGGGAAGCCTGAACAGGAAGAGAAGCTGGCAGTGTTGCTGAACTCCAAAGCCTACCTTTCCTATCTTCGTCCTGATGCAGTTCAGGGGTGTGACCACGGGAGGGTGTGCCCCATACTTTCCCATGGGTACCTCTTCTCTCGGTGTCCTTACTCCATCTCCTTAGGGAGAAGCGAGAACAGCGCTGAGGGGTCAGGAAGAAGGTGGAGAGGGTCGTAAGTGTTTACATCCTTTCTCATCGCGCTTTTAGAAAAGCCCCCTCCCCCAAGTTCCAGGGGTTCAGACAGAAATAGAAGCCAAGGCAGAGGGGCTGAGACAGCTGAGGCAGAAATGCAGCAAATATACTGTGTCTCCATCATCATCGTAGGTGGGACGGGAGCTCTGTGCACTAGTGTTGTACTGCAGTGCAGAGAAACCTGTTTTATAAGGAGAAACAGCTTGGAGATGGTAGTGGGGACTGCCAATACTGATACACAGGTCCTTGTCCCAACAGCTTCAGTTAGAGGTCACTGTCATCCGCTAAGTTTCCTTCTGCCTTGTGTATTGTCACATGGCATTGGGCTTCCAGGGCAGCAGATCACTCTGCCCGAGTTTCCCTGGATTGTCAGTGTTCTCAGTCCCTCACTGTGACTTTCTCAGGTCTGAACGTGGCCTGGGACATGATTTTAGGGAATCGTGTTCTCTTCCTTCTGCATCCCATTGTTCCCATAGTTTCCTTGTCACCTGCCTGTCCCTGCTTTTTCTCTTGATTAACAGAAATGAATCTTCTAAACCTTTATTGAAGCTTCAGGGCAATAAGAGAGACCAAACAGAAAAAACCTTCCAGGACAGAGTCCACCACGGAGATTCGGCAAGTGCAGAAGAAAGGATACACAGAAAATTCCTCGGAGGCCTTTACCAAGGAGCTTGTCTCTGCTGTTTAATCCTTGATCTCCATGAAATTTTCCTCGTGCAGAAGAATCCAGTAGATCATTCAGGCAGGTTGTACATTAGAGAAGCAGATTCCAATATAAATACTACAAAGAAAATCATGGAAATTGGAAGGCATCTGAAAGTAAACTGAACTTGAAAATATGAATACATTATTGTATGTGAGACATCATTTTTATGTGTAGCCACATGGTCGGGTGCACGGATGCACATTGCTGTTGTGAGTTCCTGTATGTGTATGCTTCGTGGATGTGGAGAGGACAGGGTAGATTTTAGTGTCATTCTTCAGGTGCAATCCACATTTAAAATGTTTTATTGAAAATAGATTCTTCTCTCATACAATACATCCTGACCACAGATTCTCCTTCCTCCACTCCCTAATTCGTCGACCTCCCATCTCCCCCAGATCCCCTCTCCTCCATTTCCTCTTCAGAGAATAGCAGGCCTCTAAGATAGAACAGCCAAACAGGATAAAATGAGATATAATAAGTCTAGGCAAAAGCCGTCATACAAATGATGGACAAGACAACCCAAGAGGAGGAAAACATTCACAAAAGCAGGTCAAAGAGTCTTCCACTCTTAGGAGGACCTCATGAACACCAAGCTAACAGCCACAACATTCACACAGAGCACCTAGTACAGAGCCTTGCAGGTCCTATGCTTGCTGTTTCAGTCTCTGTGAGCCCATGTGAGCTATTCTTAGTTGATTCAGTGGACCATGTTCTCCTGGTGTCGTCTATTTTCTCTGAGAGTCCACATTCTTTTCAGACAGGGTTTCTGACAGGCCTGCCGAGGTGTTTCCTTCTCAGCTTGCTGTGTGATTTTGGAGACGTAGCTTTACCTCTCTGTTTTATTCTCCTCATGCATAAGATGAGGGGATGAAGGCATCATTCTCATGCCTGGCTACATGATACTAGTCAGGGCTTCACCCTGGCTTGGTGCTCAATCCCCTAATAAGCCTTGGCAATCTGAGAAGGCTGGCCTTTACCCGTTCACTGGATATACCCTTATAGCTCTCAAGTACAGCTACCCGTACAGACTGAGTCTTCTTTGTGAGCTTTCTGTGTTTTTCACTTCTGGAAATACCATATTCAGGTGCCAGCAAATATGTCTATACACATCTGTCCACCATAATCATGACCCTGCCCCTGCTGACCACTCACCTGCCTTTGGGGATCAAGTGCTGTCTCTTGGTTTTAGTTACTCTAAAATCCAAGTAGATTCATCACCTTTGACTTATTCTCTTGAGACCCCTGACTTCTACTGGGAAGTGTGACACGTGGGCAAGAGCCATGTTGATACTCTTCAGTCATGCTATTCGCAAGTCTGCTTTCTGCAGTATTCCAGATGAACGATCTTCTGGGTCTTCCCTGCATGCAGATGTCTGTCATAGGACAGACGGTTGCCAGTATTCCAATCTCCGTCCACCGTTGATTCCCTTTATCAACATGGAGTAAGTCATGTTCATTCACAGTGTCCATCTCCTTACACTTGTTCCTAAATCAATAAAATAAACACCAGTGCCTTCTTTTAAGGATTTGCTTCTTTTCATGTGTATGAGTGTTTTGCTTGCATGTAGGTGTGTGTCGTATATCTGCCATGTGTCTCTGGAGATCAGAAGAGGGTGTCAAATCCCTTGGGCCTGGAACTTAACTGAAGCTATAGATCTCTCTAAATTGCCATGTGGGTGGTGGGAATGAGCCTTTGTCCTCTGCAAGACCAGTAAGTGCCATTAACCACTGAGCCATCTCTCCAGTCCATACTAACATTTAAAAAGATGTCAAACTGTGACATGAAATCCAGGACAATTGCTCAAGGAACCATTGATGATTCCTTTGCTTTGATGTAGTTTTTTGTTCTCCTCCAAATTATTCCCTCCCATCAAAGAATGTGGGCGTGTTCTCTGCTACCACGCATGAGGAAACTTCAGGATTCGACACCTGCCTGTTGTGGAACATTCCTTTACACTGTGGACATGTGTTACTCTCATAGGTTTAATAGAAAGCTAAGCGACCAGTCACTAGGCAGGATATTCAGGGTAGAGAGAATGCTAGAAGAAGAAGGGCAGAGACATTGTGAGTCACCAGTCAGGTGCATAGGAGGCATCATGGGCACCACAATGTATAAGCAATTGACCCACATAAAAGAATGTAGATCAAAAGGAGTGGGTTAATTTAAGTTGTAAGCGCTAGTTAGAAACAAGCCTAAGCTATTGGCTGAGCTTTCACAATGAATAGTAATTCTCAGTTTTGTGATACGGGAGCTGGCAGGAGAGACAGAAAAATCTTCCTACACCTACCTGCCTTTTCTGTTTCTCCTCAGTACTGTCATAGTGGACCAGAGCAGTGTGGATGAGGATGTAGATATTAGAGATGACCTACAGCTGCTGTTCTCAAACTGTGAGTACAACTCCTTTTGGGACCAAAGAGCCTTTTCACAGAGGTTGACTGTGTAAGACCATTGATAAATAGAGGTATTTCCATAATGACTCATAATAGTAAAAAATGACAGTTATACAGTAGAAATGGAGTAATTTTATGGTTGGGGGTCACAACATGAGGAACTGTATTAAAGGGTCATAGTCTTAGGAAGGTTGAGAACCCCTGGTCGGATACATATATGGTCAATTCCCAGCCTTTTCTCAGCTCCAGTTCCTTATTAGAACCGTGCTCACTTTAACTATGTGTGAGCATGACACACGTGAACATGTGGATGAAGAGGGAAATCTGAGAGTCTGTTCTCTCCTTCCCTCATGTGAGGACCAGGGGTTGGAATCTCATCTTCAGGAGTGCCATCGGGTCCTTCTAAGCACTACGCGATCTCCCCTGGCTGCACTAGGGGTTCTTTTTCTCTTTGAACTATTAATTATTTTTCCCAGCCTGACCACATTTTCCTCTCCTTCCCTGCTCTCCTCCCAGTCCCTCTCCTCAATCTTTCCCCTCCTTTCCCTTCAGAAAAGGGCAGGCCTCCCATGTGTATCACCAGTCATGGCATAACAGCACTAGGGGGTCCTTAAAACAACCTTTAATGTTTTGACAAGATGAGGTCACTTCTAAACAGTTTTCTCTGAAAAATGACAAAATGAGAATTTTCTGGATGAGGGTCAGAATAGCAAATAAAAATGTGGAGGGTTGTACTGTGTACTCTTTGTACTTGCCTCCCCCACAGGGGTGGGCAAAGGTAGTAACCACCAACTAGCCCTTCCCATGCCCCGAGTTTCTGGTTCCTTATTTTGTCCTGGACAGATCCGTTCTGTGTGGAATATTAGTTCCTTAGGCACATACAGCTGCTGCTGCCAGTGCCAGTGCTCATGTCCATGGCTTCCTGATGCTCCTCACTTCCCCTTCCCCCAAGACCCTCTCCACAGACACCATGTACATAATCAGTAGGCTAGTTTGCTGATCACACAAGTCCCAGGAGAGTTCTTGACAGGCACCTAGGAGGCTGCAGCAGAATGTGAAGCTAGGGAAGTACTGCCCATGAATGCTGGTGAGGGAGAATATTCCCTTGTTCTGTCAGGGAGATGTGACAGCTATGTGTTCCAATGACCGGTTTGTGTTCCAGTTAACGGTATGTGGTATGTGTTCCAGTGACCACTATGTGTTCCATTGACAGGCATGTGTTCCAGTGGCTACTAGATATTCCAGTAACCACTATGTATTCTGGTGACTGCTATGTGTTCCAGTGACTGCTATATGTTCCAGTGACCACTATGTTTTCCAGTGAGCACTGTGTGTTCCAGTGACCTCCTGTGTTTTCCAGTGACCACTATGTGTTCCAGTGACCACTATGTGTTTTGCTGGCTGCTATGTGCTCTGGTGACTGCTATGTGTTCCAGCGACTGTTATATGTTCCAGTGACCCGTTTGTGTTCCAGTGGCTGCTATGTGTTCCAGTGACCACTATGTGTTCCATGACCACTATGTGTTTTGCTGGCTGCTATGTGTTCTGGTGACTGGTATATGTTCCAGTGACCAGTTTGTGTTCCAGTGGCTGCTATGTGTTCCAGTGGCTGCCATGTGTTCCAGTGACTGCCATATGTTCCAGTGGCCGCTATGTGTTCCAGCCCCTAACCTGCTCTGAGCTGCCTTCTGTACAAATTTTAATAAAACACATCCTTTTCTGTGGAGGGCACACACAAGTTGTAAATGGATAAACTGTGCTTTATTGCTAATATAAGGGGAGAGAGATAGGGATGTCCTGGCCAGTATGGGCAAGAAACTTCTGGCGACACCAGAAGAACCCATCCCCCACTTGCTCTTGGAGAATGAAGATGTTCTTGACCTCCACCAGAGTCTTCATATCAAGGTTGTCCTTGTTAGGAGGGGGACGCTTTTTTGTCAGTATTGCCCTCTGGTTCTTCCTAAGTTTAGCTCTCTTGTTATTAAACCAGTCCTGAAATCAGAGGGAGAGAAGGGTTAGATTAACATATTAAGCAGTTGCTGCTCTCATGGTGTATCATTTGCCCCTATGATTTGAACCCACAATGCAGTTTTTAAGTGCTCACATGCTTTATATGGCTGCAGCTACTAACCATTCATGGTCAATGACTTGCCTACAGTTTTTAGTTCCTGGTTTGTATGCCACTACCAAAAAAGCAAAGAAAAAATTCATTACCCACAATACCACACCCATTATTCTTCACACCTTTACCCAATTAGAGTCATGTACCAAGCTCTCTGTGCATAGGCTTACAGTTATTCTTTTCAAAATTGTCCTTAGAGCCGGGCGGTGGTGGCGCACGCCTTTAATACCAGCACTCGGGAGGTAGAGGCAGGCAGATCTCTGTGAGTTCGAGACCAGCCTGGTCTACAAGAGCTAGTTCCAGGACAGGCTCCAAAGCTACAGAGAAACTCTGTCTCGAAAAAACCAAAAAAAAAAAAAATTGTCCTTAGAAACAGTTTCCTGTATTCTGGGTCGTCGTGAACTCCCTTTGTATTCAAGAACTGACTGTTCTGCCTTAGTGGGAACTTGAGGCAATGTTTTTCCTGGCTATGAGATATAATAACACCAGAAACAAAATTTAGAACCACCACTGTCTGGATCACCTTGTCAAAACCTTCTAAAAGAAACAAAGAAATTTACCCTCTTGACTTTAAGTTCTCTTTCTACATTTGTCTCCACAATAGGAAAATGCCTTAGTTTATGAAAGTACAATTCATGTCTCATTTATCCCATTTCCCCTTTAGTTTGTCATTCATTCATTCTTTTACCAAGTGCATATGTTATCTTTTACAACCAGATACTCCCTGCAGCCACATGATCATTTCTAAGTCACCCTGAGTTTCAAAATGATTTCAACAGAAGACCCCTGTGAAGCATTCTTGTGTGTCACACGGAATCAAATGTTAATTATACAACATACATACTACACACAGACACACACACACACACACACACACACACACACACACACACATATATATACATACATGAGAGAGACAGACAGACAGAGGTGTAGATGCTATATATTTGGTTTTGCTTTTATTTTAGGAACACAAGTGACTGCCCCTCACAGAGTAAACATTAGCTAAAGTTTTCCTTTTCCATTTTTCATTTGCCAAGGTCTCATATTCTAGATTTTTTTCCCAGCATAAGACACACAAGGAAAAAATACAGCAATTTCATGTGCCTAGGACAACGTCATCCATGGTAAGAGGCAGCTCTGAGATCAGCACTCTGGTAAACTAAATATGCAAGCTGACTGACCTTCACCTTCTGTTCATCCACATTCATGAGTCCTGCCAGTTCTCTTCTGTGGAGAGAAAAAAAGAGAAAAAAAAGACAAATATTTAATATTCCATCCTAGGCATGGAATTAAATATTATTAGTGCACTCCATGTATATTTTAAAATTTAATATCTTGCTCGCTATACTTTTTCTTTTTATTTTATTTTTAAAACAATATTATTTTACATACAAATCCAAGTTACGGCTCAGTTCTGTTGCAGCCTGCCTTCAGGAGGCCCTCTGCCTAGCCCAACCCAATCCCTTAGGGACTCAGCTTCCTGGTGCAGATGCAGAATTGCTCTAGTTCTTCCCCACTGCCCCTCTCATCTCAGCTCCATTCCTTTGTGACTCCCCAATGAAGTGCAAAACAATTCTGCCAAGGACCCGCAGTCACCATACTTGCCGGGACACAGCTACCCACAGCAGCTACACTTGACTAGGACCAAAGGACCCACCCAACAAAGATGATGCCAGATGTCTACACCAAGAAACACCTCAAACATCATAGCTTCAGATGCCTAGATCCCAGTGCCAAACACAAACATGAATCAATACAGCATACTACCTCAAGAAGTCAACAACTCTATTGTGTTAGGCTATAAGAAAAGCAACTAGCTGAAGCATAAGACAAGGACTTTAAGATACCAATTATTAATATGTTCAAACACCTTAAAGAAGATTCTAATAAATGTCTGAAAGACCACAAAAACTTGCCAAAAAAAACAAGTAAAAACAATTCCAGACATGAATGTAGAATTTAACAAAGAAATAGAATCACCAAAGAAAACTCAGGATGAAATAAAAAGAGAAGTAAAAAACTCAGGCTGTCAAACAAAAACCTTATATGAAAGTCGCAACAACAAATTAAAAGACATGGAAGATAGAGTTTCAGATCTTGAAGACAAGGTAGAAGAATGAATATCTTGGTCAAAGAAAGTGTTAAATCTTAAAATGAAAAATCCAGGCATAACTAACCCAGGAAATCTGGGACAATATTAAAATACCATACCTATGAATAATAGGTATAGAGAAGAAGAAAACACAGGCCAAAGGCACAAAAAGTATTTTCAACAAAATCATGAAAGAAAACTCACCCACTCCAAAGAAAGAGATGCTTATCAAGGTACAAGAAGCATACAGAACACCAAATAGATTAGACCAGAAAAGAAAATACCTTTGCCACATAATTAAAACACTAAAGATATAGAACAAAGAAAGAATATTAAAAGCTTCAAGAGAAAAGGACTGACTCACATGTAAAGATGGGCCCATTGGAGAGTCTGAATGCCAGAAGGGATTGTTTAGATGTTGTAGAAGCCCTAAGAGACCACAGATGTCAGATCAGACTACTAGATCCAGCAAAACTACTAACCACAGTTAACAGAGAAAGAAAAAAACATTTCAAGAGAAAAACAAATTTGAGCAATTTCTGTCTACCCATACAGCTCTACAGAAGGCACTAGAAGGAAATTTCAGGCTGAAGAGAGAAAGTTAACTGTATCCAAGAGGACACAAGGAATAAATAATCTCACAATAGTTAATCAAAAGATGGAAAAATGCTACACCACAACAAAATAACAGAAATCAATAAACACCAATCATTAAAAACTATCTAATTTAATGATCTATACTCTTCCCCACACATACCAGAAAGCACAGACTAACAGATTTGGTAAGAAAATGGGATCCATCTTTGTGCTGCATTCAAGAAACAGCTCACCGCTCACCAAGGCCAGCTTGACTGGGACTGAAAAATCGTGGGATAAAACCGGACTCTCTGAACGTGGTGGTCAATGAGGGCTAACTGAGAAGCTGAGGACAATGGTACTGGGTTTTGATCCTACTGCCTGTACTGACTTTGGGGGAGCCTAGTCTGTTTAGATGCGCACCTTCCTGGACCTGGATGGAGGGGGGAGGACCTTGGACTTCCCGCAGGGCAGGGCACCCTGACTGTTCCTTGGACTGGAGAGGGAGGGGGAGGGGAGTGGAGGGAGGGGGAGAGAAATGGGAGGTGGGGAGGAGGCGGAAATTTTTAATAATAATAATAATAAAAATTAAAAAAGAAACAGCTCACCACCAAGGACAACAAGGACAGATGTTACCTTAGAGTAAAAAGATGGGAAATGGCATTCCAAGCAAACAGAATCAAGATTCAAGAAGGTGTAGCTATTTTAATATCTGAGAGACTTCAAAACAAAACTAATCAGACAAGATAAGAAAACACTATATATCCATTAAAGAAAAAAATTCACCAAGAGAAAAAATTACTATTATAGACATACACCCAGATACACTGAACCTAATAAAATAAAACAGAGAGGTCAAGTTATGTTTCCAAAATCACACAGCAAGCTGAGAAGGAAATATAGCAGACCTGTAAGAAACGCTCTGTCAAAAAAAGTAATAAATAACCTTGAACTCATTGACACAGGAAAAGACCTTCTGAACAGATCACCAGTAGAACAGGCACTAAGACTAAAAGTTAATAAATGGGACCTCATGAAACTGAGCTTCTGTATGCTTCTGTATAGCAAAGGACACGATCATCAACACAACACTCCAGGGCAGGCCCCATGTCCAGAGTAGTTGGCCAACACAAAAGATACTTTATGTTTTGTTTTGTTTTGTGTGTGTGTGTGTGTGTGTGTGTATGTGTGTGTGTGTGAACCTTTTGCTTTGTTCTGTTACTGCTTGTCTTGTCTTTTTTAAGTTTGTCTGCTTTGATTTGGGTTTTTGTTTTGTTGTTTTTTCTGTTTTTTCCCCTTTGTTTTTTGAGAAAGAAAAGTTCATGAAGTTGAATGGGTAAGGAGGATATGGGAGGAGTTGGGGGAGAGAAAGAATATGATTAAAATATATTGCATGAAAAATATTTTTAATAAAAATGTAAATAATTGCTATCCTCCCTCACACCTCTACAAGCAGACTTTTCAGCAACCTTTAGAAGGAGTTTTATGTAGAAGTGGTTTGAAGGGAAGTGTAGGGCCAGTGGATCTAGCAGAAAAGGGAAGTCTTGGGGGCTGAGAGTAGTGGAGGGAAGGGAAACTGTGGTAGGGATGTAATGTATGAGAGAGAGAAAGAGTGGTGGCGCATGCCTTTAATCCCAGCACTCGGGAGACAGTTGCAGGTGAATCTCTGTGAGTTTGAGACCAGCCTAGTCTATTGAGAGAGTTCCAGGACAGACAGGGCTATTACACAGAGAAACCCTGTCTCGAAAATATATATTAAAAAATAAAAAAGAAATGCCTAGATCTGCCACATACAAATTATACATATTTTGTGACATCAGGAATTGAACCTACAATCCCAGATATGCTAGGCAAGGGGTTTACCACTGAGCTGTATATGGTTTTACATTTATATTTGTATGTATTTATGTGTTTTTCAGTCTTATTTTGAAACAGAGTCTCACAAGCTGCTTCTGCTGGCCTTGAGCATCCTCCTGAGCCCTGCTAAATCTGGAAGTGTCCCTCTTTCTGGATCTCCCTCCCTTGTGGCTGAGCTTATAGATCTATGCTAGGTACAGATAACTATGCAAACTGACTACCGAATGGTATGTTTGCAAGGGCACACAAGTCATCATTCTTCTGGATATTTGATCTCTGAAAAATTTTGCACACAAAAAGCGGGCCCCACAAAGGCAATACAAATGAAATGATAAATGTGGGTGTTAAACAAATTTTAACATTTCTGTGTATTGAAAGAAATGATTCTGAGGAGAAAACATCACATGCAATCAGACAGCAAATTTGAACATCAATAACTCACGGCAAAACACACGCTGACAGCCGGGCGGCGGTGGCGCACACCTTTAATCCCAGCACTCGGGAGGCAGAGGCAGGCGGATCTCTGTGAGTTCGAGGCCAGCCTGGTCTACAAGAGCTAGTTCCAGGACAGGCTCTAGAAACTACAGGGAAACCCTGTCTCGAAAAACCAAAAAAAAAAAAAAAAAAAAAAAAAACCACGCTGACTTAGATAGGAGAAGAAAACCTTGTTAAAGATGTATTTGACCATGAACATAGGTCACAGTATCCATAAACACAGAGAAATTGAGGCAGCAGTAATGAAAAGCAGTTCAAACCACACCCAGAAGGTCCTCACACCCAGAAGGTGGCTACTAACAACACCCACAAAATAAAGCATGGTGAGTCCCTGAAGACATTGGAAACATCATGCTCCCTCAGGGGAAATGTCAAACAGTATAGCCACAAAGGAAGGGTGAGGTGGTTCCTCAAATAGTGAGCATGGGACGATCACATGATACAAGTCTGCTTCTGGGTGTGCACCCCAAGTGACTGAGATGGAATTTTAAAAGCATTTGTCTGTTCCCCTAGATCACAGCAGTGAAGCACAAGCCACATGGGCCACAGGGAAAATCCGCCCAGATAGCTTTTCACATAACTGTGCAGAGGGGTGTTTCAGTATAACTGGCCCCTGATAAATCAGAAATTTTGTCTGATGCTAACATACTGACAAGGCTCAAAGACATGCCAATTGAGGCAGGTTAGTTCAGGAAGGACAAATCCTGCTTGATTTTCCTTATGCGAGGCGCTTTGCGCTTAGAGGAATCATATAGAGAGGACAAATAAACAGGAGAGTGGTAGCTGGGGACTAGGGGCATGGAAAGGGCACTTATTTAATGGGTTCAGGTTTTGCTTTGGCATCATAGAGAGACTCCCAGGGACCTATCCCTGAATCACTTGAGAAGACTTCAGTCTGCTGAGTTCTGACCTTCAGATTTGATTTAAGCAATGCCCTTGATGTTTCTATGTTTAATTTTAGATACTTTTTAAACAAAAAGGAACCAAAGGAGTGGTCAGTGAGCATTTTTGGAGACCTTGTTTGCACCAAGGATGCATGGAAAGTTCAACCTTAGTCACCCAAGAGGTATCCTCTTGAGGGACCAAAAGCTAGACCTGACCTGCAGACATATAAGGAAAGAGGCCTCAAACTAATAAGAGAGCAAACTTTTTGCTTCTCTCTCACCCTCTTTACCTGGGCCAAAGGCCTAGTGGGCATTTTCTCCTGCCGTTGGCTAATTTTCCAGCCTGCTCAGGTATGTTCAAGGTCTGCCCTAAACATGTTTCAGTTTATGAGAGGACTAGTCAGCTGAAAACTTCCAGTCCTCCAAATGAAAACCGTTTCGTTTTCAGATTCCCCTTTCTACTTTGTGGGGAGTCTCTCTCTTGCATGCCTCACTGTGTGTGTTTCCTACTTCACTTTTAGTACTTTTAGTACCATTGCCACCTGCTGTGTCTGGGATCTTTCCTGCCTTTGAATTCTTTAATGGATGGAGAGAACAGACTCTACTCAGGACCTCTAGACAACAACTCCCCCTAAACGTTATCAAAGGGTCAGGTGAAGACTGTGGGTTCAGGGCCATGAATGGATAGGAAGTCAAGCCTGATGACACAAACCAGTGATCTCAGCTACTGAAGAAGCTGAGGCAGAAGGATCGATCACAAGTTCAAGGATTGATTGGGCTACCAAGTTGGTTCAAGGCCAGCCTGTACAACTCAGACTCCGATTCAACAAAACTAAAAAGAGGCTGTGGACCCCTACAGGAAACACAGCTCATACAGGGAGCCTGAGACTCCTTTGCAAAAAAAGCCACCTCTGCCTGCTGCATGGGTCACCCTCAGGTTTCGCGGCTTTCTTCCTCAGAGTGAGGCCAATGCCCTTAGCTCGCCAGAGGGCGCACTCCTGTGGCTCCCACCGAGGCTCCGGTGAGCTGAAGTTCGCTGAGGAGCTTGTACCTCGGTGGCAAAGCTATGCTTAGTATGAGCCTGTATTCTGAATCTCAAACATATTAAAAACTTTTAACAAGAGTAAGGAGAGGCCAGGGGAGAGGAGAAGGAGCTCAAAGTCCTAAAGGACAGACCCGATACATACCGTCTGATGGTGTCTGGGTACTGAGTTTCTTCAAAGACTGCTCGCAGTTCCCACAGCTGTCCAGGCGTGAATATGTATGGTTTCTGGCGAATCTTGACTGATGACTGTTCACTGACTTCGACCATGTTCATGGCCATCTCCAGCTCTTCTTGCTCAATTTCTTGGCTGTTACTCATATCACAGCCCTGGTAGCTGTGGTCATATACAAAGCTCTCCTGGCCCTCACAGAACAGATTATTCAGGGCGTCTATGATTCCCTGGTCAAAGCTGCCACTATTTATTGTGTAGGCCACCGTTTTCTCAGGTTCAGTCATTACTTCTTCCTCATAGAAGTTCACCCCGTAAAAGTCGTAGTCGAAGTAGAAGTACTTGCGGGCCATGATCTGAGAGCGTCAGAAAGCGCCCCCTCGTGGGTTCTGAAGAGGCTGTGCGCCTCGAAACCCCCTGAGGAGCTATCTGGGATCTCCAGGCTAAAATTGTTACTCCAGGCTGCACACGTCCCTCTAAGTATGCACACGTACTCCTCTCCATCGCTGCTGTTGGCTTTCAACTCACAACCCTGGGTGAGGCTCTAGTTTAGGCATACAAGGGGTGGAGTGTGGGCACGAACTTGTGCATGGAATAACGACAGTTGCAATAAGTAGTGTTGGAAAAAATAAATAAAAAAGACTGCTTGAAGGAGAACACTAATTTTCTGACTCGCTGGAGAAACAGACTTGAGCTGAGGAGTTTCTTTTAGATCTAAAAGCAGATCTTGACGATGCTTGAGAATGCATTTTAAAGGTGACTTAGAGGTGGAGGAAGGATATGAATAAAAATAAGATAATTAAAAAAACTATTATATTAAGATAAGATTTCTATTTTTTGATAGGGCCCTAAATAAACCTTCATCTTTTTGTGCTACCTATTATTTGAAGCATCATTTTCATTGTTGGAAATTATGAAATCAAAATAATGATCAACTCTGAAAAATATTGCCTGATTTATTACATCCTGGAAAATCAAATTAGGCTATGACTTAATTATCTGTAAAAAGAACAAAAAAGCATATATATGTAACTCTCAAGATTTGTTTTTAATTTTAACAAATAGTATAATCATATATATGTATGTACATGTTGTAGGGTATTCACCAGAGACAACTGCTTGGACAGGAGTTTAAGTGTTTGATACCCCAAACCCCAAACCTTCATCAGGGTGACATTTTAAGCACAAAACCCATGTCTTGGGTTGACACGCTTCAGTTAATAAGAAGAGTTAGCCTGAAGCAGAACTACAGGAGTCAAAAGGAAAGGTTAGTACATTTAGAGACTTTACCAAAACTATGGACTTTGATGGATTAGGTCTTTGTTTTCATAGTGTCAGGTGCTGCCGTCTGCATGCTGAGTTTTACACCTGAATGATACATCCATCATGGAGTCTAGGGTCCTACTAAGGTCTGGGGTCCCATTATAATTTTATACACAATCATTTCAAAGTAAAAATTTCCATGATTTATTATTAGTAAGTATTCGACTTGTATACAAGTGTTTCATGCCTGTCTACCTTTGATGACATAAAATTTCAGGTTCAAGATGGGTCACAGTTCAAAATGTTTAGGGAGTTCTTGTTTATTGAGCAGCATCAGGAAGCCATGGACATGAGCACTGGGCACTGGCAACAGCAGCTGTATATGCCTAAGGAGCTAACATTCCACAAAGAAAAGATCTGTCCAGGACAAAATAAGGAACCAGAAACTCAGGGCATGGGAAGGGCTAGTTGGTGGTTACTACCTTTGCCCACCCCTGTGGGAGAGGCAAGTACACAAAAAAAAGAGTACACAGTACAACCCTCCACATTTTTATTTGCTATTCTGACCCTCATCCAGAAAATTCTCATTTTGTCATTTTTCAGAGAAAACTGTTTAGAAGTGACCTCATCTTGTCAAAACATTAAAGGTTGTTTTAAGGACCCCCTAGTGCTGTTATGCCATGACTGGTGATACACATGGGAGGCCTGCCCTTTTCTGAAGGGAAAGGAGGGGAGAGATTGAGGAGAGGGACTGGGAGGAGAGCAGGGAAGGAGAGGAAAATGTGGTCAGGCTGGGAAAAATAATTAATAGTTCAAAGAGAAAAAGAACCCCTAATGCAGCCAGGGGAGATCGCATAGTGCTTAGAAGGACCCGATGGCATTCCTGAAGATGAGATTCCAACCCCTGGTCCTCACATGAGGGAAGGAGAGAACAGACTCTCAGATTTCCCTCTTCTTCCACATGTTCACGTGTGTCATGCTCACACATAGTTAAAGTGAGCACGGTTCTAATAAGGAACTGGAGCTGAGAAAAGGCTGGGAATTGACTATATATGTATCCGACCAGGGGTTCTCAACCTTCCTAAGACTGTGACCCTTTAATACAGTTCCTCATGTTGTGACCCCCAACCATAAAATTACTCCATTTCTACTGTATAACTTTCATTTTTTTCTATTATGAGTCATTATGGAAATACCTCTATTTATCAATGGTCTTACACAGTCAACCTCTGTGAAAAGGCTCTTTGGTCCCAAAAGGAGTTGTACTCACAGTTTGAGAACAGCAGCTGTAGGTCATCTCTAATATCTGCATCCTCATCGACACTGCTCTGGTCCACTATGACAGTACTGAGGAGAAACAGAAAAGGCAGGTAGGTGTAGGAAGATTTTTCTGTCTCTCCTGCCAGCTCCCGTATCACAAAACTGAGAATTACTATTCATTGTGAAAGCTCAGCCAATAGCTTAGGCTTGTTTCTAACTAGCGCTTACAACTTAAATTAACCCACTCCTTTTGATCTACATTCTTTTATGTGGGTCAATTGCCTGTACATTGTGGTGCCCATGATGCCTCCTATGCACCTGATGGGTGACTCACAATGTCTCTGCCCTTCTTCTTTAGCATTCTCTCTACCCTGAATATCCTGCCTAGTGACTGGTCGCTTAGCTTTCTATTAAACCTATGAGAGTAACACATGTCCACAGTGTTAAAGAATGTTCCACAACAGGCAGGTGTAGAATCCTGAAGTTTCCTCATGCGTGGTAGCAGAGAACACGCCCACATTCTTTGAGGGGAGGGGATAATTTGGAGGAGAACAAAAAACTACATCAAAGCAAAGGAATCATCAATGGCCCCTTGAGCAATTTTCCTGGATTTCATGTCGCAGTTTGACATCTTTTTAAATGTTAGTATGGACTGGAGAGATGGCTCAGTGGTTAATGGCACTTACTGGTCTTGCAGAGGACAAAGGCTCATTCCCACCACCCACATGGCGATTTAGAGAGATCTATAGCTTCAGTTAAGCTCCAGGCCCAAGGGATTTGACACCCTCTTCTGATCTCCACAGACACACGGCAGACATACGACACACACACCTACATGCAAGCAAAACACTCATACACATGAAAAGAAGCAAATCCTTAAAAGAAGGCACTGGTGTTTATTTTATTGATTTAGGAACAAGTGTAAGGAGATGGACACTGTGAATGAACATGACTTACTCCATGTTGATAAAGGGAATCAACGGTGGAGGGAGATTGGAATGCTGGCAACCGTCTGTCCTATGACAGATGTCTGCATGCAGGGAAGACCCAGAAGATCGTTCATCTGGAATACTGCAGAAAGCAGACTTGCGAATAGCATGACTGAAGAGTATCAACATGGCTCTTGCCCACGTGTCACACTTCCCAGTAGAAGTCAGGGGTCTCAAGAGAATAAGTCAAAGGTGATGAATCTACTTGGATTTTAGAGTAACTAAAACCAAGAGACAGCACTTGATCCCCAAAGGCAGGTGAGTGGTCAGCAGGGGCAGGGTCATGATTATGGTGGACAGATGTGTATAGACATATTTGCTGGCACCTGAATATGGTATTTCCAGAAGTGAAAAACACAGAAAGCTCACAAAGAAGACTCAGTCTGTACGGGTAGCTGTACTTGAGAGCTATAAGGGTATATCCAGTGAACGGGTAAAGGCCAGCCTTCTCAGATTGCCAAGGCTTATTAGGGGATTGAGCACCAAGCCAGGGTGAAGCCCTGACTAGTATCATGTAGCCAGGCATGAGAATGATGCCTTCATCCCCTCATCTTATGCATGAGGAGAATAAAACAGAGAGGTAAAGCTATGTCTCCAAAATCACACAGCAAGCTGAGAAGGAAACACCTCGGCAGGCCTGTCAGAAACCCTGTCTGAAAAGAATGTGGACTCTCAGAGAAAATAGATGACACCAGGAGAACATGGTCCACTGAATCAACTAAGAATAGCTCACATGGGCTCACGGAGACTGAAACAGCAAGCATAGGACCTGCAAGGCTCTGTACTAGGTCCTCTGTGTGAATGTTGTGGCTGTTAGCTTGGTGTTCATGAGGTCCTCCTAAGAGTGGAAGACTCTTTGACCTGCTTTTGTGAATGTTTTCCTCCTGTTGGGTTGTCTTGTCCATCATTTGTATGACAGCTTTTGCCTAGACTTATTATATCTCATTTTATCCTGTTTGGCTGTTCTATCTTAGAGGCCTGCTATTCTCTGAAGAGGAAATGGAGGATAGGGGATCTGGTGGAGATGGGAGGACAAAGAGTTAGGGAGTGGAGGAAGGAAAATCTGTGGTCAGGATGTATTGTATGAGAGAAGAATCTATTTTCAATAAAACATTTTAAATGTGGATTGCACCTGAAGAATGACACTAAAATCTACCCTGTTCTCTCCACATCCACGAAGCATACACATACAGGAACTCACAACAGCAATGTGCATCCGTGCACCCGACCATGTGGCTAAAATACACATAAAAATGATGTCTCACATACAATAATGTATTCATATTTTCAAGTTCAGTTTACTTTCAGATGCCTTCCAATTTCCATGATTTTCTTTGTAGTATTTATATTGGCATCTGCTTCTCTAATGTACAACCTGCCTGAATGATCTACTGGGTTCTTCTGCACGAGGAAAATTTCATGGAGATCAAGGATTAAACAGCAGAGACAAGCTCCTTGGCAAAGGCCTCCGAGGAATTTTCTGTGTATCCTTTTTTCTGCACTTGCCCAATCTCCGTGGTGGACTCTGTCCTGGAAGGTTTTTTCTGTTTGGTCTCTCTTATTGCCCTGAAGCTTCAATAAAGGTTTAGAAGATTCATTTCTGTTAATCAAGAGAAAAAGCAGGGACAGGCAGGTGACAAGGAAACTATGGGAACAATGGGATGCAGGAGGAAGAGAACACGATTCCCTAAAATCATGTCCCGGGCCAACTTCAGACCTGAGAAAGTCACAGTGAGGGACTGAGAACACTGACAATCCAGGGAAACTCGGGCAGGGTGATCTGCTGCCCTGGAAGCCCAATGCCATGTGACAATACACAAGGCAGAAGGAAACTTAGCGGATGACGGTGACCCCTAACTGAAGCTGTTGGGACAAGGACCTGTGTATCAGTATTGGCAGTCCCCACTACCATCTCCAAGCTGTTTCTCCTTATAAAACAGGTTTCACTGCACTGCAGTACAACACTAGTGCACAGAGCTCCCGTCCCACCTACGATGATGGTGGAGACACAGTATATTTGCTGCATTTCTGCCTCAGCTGTCTCAGCCCCTCTGCCTTGGCTTCTATTTCTGTCTGAACCCCTGGAACTTGGGGGAGGGGGCTTTTCTAAAAGCGCGATGAGAAAGGATGTAAACACTTAAGACCCTCTCCACCTTCTTCCTGACCCCTCAGCGCTGTTCTCGCTTCTCCCCAAGGAGATGGAGTAAGGACACCAAGAGAAGAGGTACCCATGGGAAAGTATGGGGCACACCCTCCCGTGGTCACACCCCTGAACTGCATCAGGACAAAGATAGGAAAGCTAGGCTTTGGAGTTCAGCAACACTGCCAGCTTCTCTTCCTGTTCAGACTTCCCATCCATGGATTCAGAGGGGACGCCAAAGGGCTCAGAATCACTAGAAGTGTGAAAAGTCACTGGACATTCGGAACCCGGCCCAGCCCTGGTACAACATCTCCATTTAGTTCCACCCATCTGTAAGTGTCGCGACCACCTCAACCAGAAAGGAAGACACTACACAGACTCTTCTTTCTGCAGTTTATTCGGGAACCTTGAACAATCTTTTGACCCCCGAGAAAAGCCAGACCAAACTAAAATAGCCTCTGAATAGCCAGCACCAGCAAGCCATGTGGGAAAAGCAGATAGGTCCATGTTTGAGAAAGTAAGCCACATTCTCAATGTAAACGTAAACCCTATATGGAAAAATACATGACTGAGAGCATATACTCAACTTAAGCCATATATGGGGATAGTACATGACTGAGAGCACTCACCCACGATGGGGGTGGAGGGCGGAAACCAGCGCCAGCTTCAAAGCACAGCACAGCCCAGCTCTCTACATGTAAGTACAGTCTCATGCTGGCAGGCTGCAATGGGGGCTGCGGAAGGAATAATGCAGAGAGACATCTGTTCTCTGATGCTGTAGCTGAGGAAGTCACTGTTTGCAGTGTGGCTCAGGTAATGTGCCACATGACTGGGGAGGAAGAGCATGACGAAAACAAGAAACCTCCTGAGGCTGTCTGGGCTCCAAGCAGGAGATTGGTCTTTGCCCCTCTTGGTCTTGTTGTAGCACATCTAGTCCTCCAGGGGGAGACAAATGCTGCTGGCTTAGCTCTTAGGCCTGATTCTGTGGGTTCCCACAGGGTCGTGTTAAGGTGAGGATGGTACAATGTCACAACAGAGAAGAATATACGTCTGAGAGAGGAGTGCTATGGGTCTTGAAAAACTTTCGTGACTTGTGGAGTGGTAAAGATGTCTCAGAGTTTGTTCCCTTTCTTTTTTCTTCTGTTAAATATTTTGTCAATAATGGACATCCACACCTTACTGACCCCCAAAAAGGACATGAAATATTTGAATGCACAACTCTTTATTGCTGAAGGGATACAGTTTCACAGCCATTAGATGGTGTCAGTGACACCTGAAGATCCTGTCTTCATCTGGGGTCTGGACAGGATGATGCTTCAGGACTCCTCCAAAAGCTTTACTTCAAGGTATCCTGGCCATCAACAGATGCACACTGGAGCTCCTGAGATTGCTGGTGTTTCCTGTATTTGGCTCTTCTTTGCTTAAACCAGCGCTGCAATAACATAGTGAAAGAGATGGCTTTGGTGTATTCAACAGTCAGTATCACAAGTGGAAAAAACAACTCTGTGTCACAGTAAGTGCCAGTGAGGCTTTAGCTTGATCAGAGTTTTCTAAACAACGACACACAAAATCCTTAGGAACCCCAACCCTGCAAATCAGATTTCAGAACAACCAGAAATGGGAAATTCTTTAGGGTGTACCTTTCCTCTCTTATGTCCTCTCTAGGAAATGGGAAAATATGTCTCTAAGAAGGAGACCAGGGATCAGTAAATCAGGATATGGAGAAGACCGGATAGGAAAAGGTTTTCAGGAATTACAATCTACACATTCTCTGCCAAGGACAGGGTACCTGCATCATGCCCTTGAATTATAAGGCTTACGTGGACTACTGCTTAGACTACATGTACCTCCTCTGACTCCCTGGAAAGTCACACCCCACTGCATGTATTCTTGTCTATGTAGTCCTCATGATATATGCCTATAATAGAGCAGAAGGGAGAGCTCATATTTGGCCTTGAATCAATGATAACTAAGGCCAAATGGGTCTCAATTCTTGTTCCGATTAAATATGCTCATGAAGAGCTGAAACAACTACCATAGATTCCTCAACTTGGATTGTTGGAGATGATCCCGAGATTTCTAACCTCAGTTGAAGACCCAGAAAGCTGAAATTATTTCTATTTTTTCCTGTCTGACCATGTCCAGTTTTATCCATGAAAGATCACCTTTCTGGGTGACTGTGGAGGTTTCTGTGGCCTCCCACAGAGGCCTCTTATCTCCTATGCACAGGAAAGGAAGCTGCTGGGAAGTGATGGGCCAATGCCTGGTCCAAGTCTGGTTTTCAGCAGGCTTCCTGGAAATTCTGAAGCCTATTGCTCTAAGGAAGGAGAGGAGAGTGAAGGTGAGGTGGTGGGAACGGGCTGCCAGTGCCCTTGAGTACATGCATGAGTAACTGCTTTTCAAATAAGGAGAGGAGAAAGGACTGGGGATGATGAGGTAAAGAAGGTGGAAGGGTAAGTGAGGGGACAAGAACAGTCGATAGAAAGAAGAGAGAAAGCAGAAGAGAACAGAAGGCAAAGAGGAATAGAAAGGGAGAGAGAAAAGCTCAAAGGAAGTAAAGAAAGAAGACATAGATCAGGACATTGTTATCAGTCTCTGGTGACTGGGTCCCTATAGATTACTGTCAGCATCAGCTGGACCATTGGTTCTTGTCCTGATCAGACTAACAGTGAAACCCTCCCTCTTCACCTGCCTGGCCAACTGACTCAAACAGAAAATCAACTCATCTAAGTTACTGGTCCCTAGAAGCAACTATGCTCTCCTAGAACAGGATGAGTCAATGATTTGACTCATGCCCTCTGACCTAGTGGGAAATGTGACAGAGCAAGCCAGTGAAGAGGTTCCTCCATCTTGTATTCTTGTTGAGGCCATTTCAGGTATAAATAGAATTTGATGCCTGTGATGGAGAATCCCATGGGAAATTAATTAAGTCTATTCTAGGAACCAAAGATCATGAATGTTCTAAATAACTTAGCCGTGGCTAAACTACCTGTTTGTATGAACCCTCTCCCCCAGCTAACTGCTTATCTCAGCTTCAGCAAACAGTTTGCTTCAAAGTGCTTTCTTCTGCAAAGGCATCTGCAGCTGCTGAGCTAGATGCTAGATGCTAGGACATCTAGGTTTTAAAATGCCCTTAAAACCCCTGTGTTGTGAACACCTGGGGCCATGCTTCAGTGCCCAGATACCTGGGTGTCATCCTAGTCTGCTGTAATAAATTCTTTCCATTAGCTATAGACGGTGTGAGTGTCATTTCTGCTAACAAGTTTGGATAGCTCTATCCTCAAGGGAATGTGTTCATAACCTTCTCCCCTCAAGGCTCAGGGATCAAAGCTGAAGAGTAAGGAGAAAAACTGGAAGATCCAAAGGTGGTGGATGACTTTAAGGGAACAAAAATCTATTTTCTGGAGAGGGTAAGTGTCTGCCAGTCAGGGAGGCCTGAAGGTCCCTGCAAGAGAGTGCAGGGCACCTTTTGCTTCTGCTGCAGGGACTTCTGTGTTCTACTCGACCCTGCCCTGCCTCCATATTCACCATTTTGTCTGTGGTGTCCTTGGACTAGCAGGTATCCCTGTTTCAGTGCTGAGGAGTTCCATCCAGATGGGTGAGTGTGTGCTATCCTGGGGCAGACTGTCCTGGAAGAGGGCATAGCCCCCCACCCCAGCTCCTGCTACAGGGGCTTCTTTGTTACACAGGACCCTACTTCCCCGAAGCCTGCCCTATTTTCTGCAGGGTCCATGGCCCAGAAACATTTTCTGCTCCTGCACTAAGGCTATCTACTCAGAGGGGTGAGTGTCTGCCGACCAGGCAGGCCAGAAGTCCAGGTCCCCGCAAGGGGGTGCAGGGCACCTTCAGCTTCTACTGCAGGGTCTTCTGTGTTCCACTCGACCCTGCCCTGCCACCACTTTTGCCCTTTTGTCTGCTGTGTCCTTGGAATACCAGGAGACCCTGTGTCTGTGCTGTGCTGAAGAGTTCCATCCAGACAGAAACAGTTCCTGCTCCTGCACTGAGGAGATCCACCCAGAAACTCAGTCACAGCAAAGACTGGACCAAGACATCAAGACTCCCCTGGCTCCATTTGAAGGAAAAGATGGGCAGGCACCAATGCAAGAATTCTTCCAACAACCTGAAAGGTAACATGACATCAGCAGAATCCAGGGATCACGAAACAAGAAGAATTGAACACCCTACTCCAGAAGAAATAGAAGAAATCGACTTTAAACAGAACATTATGAAAATAATAATGGACCTTAAACAGGAGGTGAAAACTGCCATAAAGAAATGGAGAAGACAAACAAAAAGGTATAGGAAATGAATAAATCTCTCAAAGATAACAAGAAAAACAATAAAAAGCAATCAAACATGTAAGAGAAACAGTTCAAGACTTGAAAAATGAAATGGAGGTAATGAAGAAAACACAAACAGAGGGAAGGCTGGATATGGAAAATCTGGGTAAACAAACAGGAACTACAGATACAAGTATTACCGACAAAATACAGGAGATATAAGAAAGAATCTCAGGCACCAAAGATACTATAGAGGAAATAAGCTCACTGATTAAAGAACAAAACATATCCAACAAATTCTTAACACAAAACATCCAGGAAATCTGGGACACCATGAAAAGACCAAACCTAAGAATAATAGGGGTAGAAGAAGGAGAAGAATTACAGCTCAAAAGTCCAGAAAATATATTCAAAAAAATTATAGAAGAAAACTTTCCCAACCTAAAGAAGGATATTCCTATAAAGGTACAAGAAGCATACAAAGCATCAAATATACTGGATCAAAAAAGCATCCCCTCACCATATAATAAACAAAACACAAAACATACAGAATAAAGAACAAATATTAAGAGCTGCAAGGGAAAAATATCAAGTAACATATAAAGGGAAACCTATCAGAATTACACCTGACTTCTCAATGGAAACCATGAAAGTCAGAAGGTCTTGGATAGATGTGCTGCAGACACTAAGAGACCATGGATGCAAGCCCAGACTACTATACCTAGCAAAGCTTGCATTCACCATCGATGGAGAAAACAAGATATTCCAGGACAAAAACAGATTTAAATAATACGTTGCCATAAAAGGAAAATCACAAACCAAGGAAGCCAACAACACCCATAATAACACAAGCATCTGACAACCCTCCACCAGCACAACTCAGAGAAGGGGAACACACAAATTCTACCAACAGAAAAAATAACCAGAGTAAACAACCACTGGTCATTAATATCACTTAATATCAATGGACTCAATTCACCTATAAAAAGGCACAGGTAAAGAGAATGGATACGAAATCAGGATCCAACATTCTGCTGTTTACAATAAACATATCTCAAACTTAAAGTCAGACAGTACCTCAGAGTAAAGTGTTGTGAAAAGGTTTTCCTATCAAATAGTCCAAAGAAACAAGCAGGTGTGGCTATAGTAATATCTAACAAAATTGATTTCTAACTAAAATCAATCAGAAGAGATAGAGATGGTCACTTCATTCTGATAACAGGAACAATTCATCAGGAGGAAGACTCAATCCTTAATATCTATGCCCCTAATATAAAAGCACCCACATATGTGAAAGAAACATTACTAGAACTCAAAGCATGCATCAAAACCCATACCCTAATAGTAGATTTCAACACTCCGCTCTCACAAATGGACAGGTCAACCAGACAGAAACTTAACAAAGAAATAGAGAACTATCAGATGTAATGAACCAAATGGATTAAACAGACATCTATAGAACATTCCACCCAAACAGAAAAGAATATACCTTCTTCTCAGCATCACATGGAACCTTCTCAAAAATTGATCACATAGTTGGGTGCCTGTTCCATTTTATCCTCTGGAAAACTTCAAGATTCTGAGCTCGGTTACTATTATAAACCAGACAAGGACTCCTCTTACCCACGTTCGCTTTTTATAATGTGTACAAGAAAATGGCCCATGTCCTGAAGCAGAGTGCCCTGCCCAAAGCCTTTTCAGATTTACTGACCCGCACTGTGGATTCTCCTAGGAACAAGCGCTTTGCAAGGTCCTTCCTGTGGGAAGAAGATGGAAAGTGGAGCTGTTAGTGAAATACAGCATTTCAGCTTGGCAAGATGAAGAGACTTCGCCTTTAATCCCAGCACTCGGGAGGCAGAGGCAGGCGGATCTCTGTGAGTTCGAGACCAGCCTGGTCTACAAGAGCTAGTTCCAGGACAGGCTCTAGAAACTACAGGGAAACCCTGTCTCGAAAAATCAAAAAAAAAAAAAAAGATGAAGAGACTTCTGGAGATGGACGACAGGCCAACACAAAACTATGTAGAGATAGTGAGCTCTAAAGTATGGAAGTGGGTTTTCACTGATCTCTATTGTATTGCAAAAAATAACCACATTAATAAACACAAGGTGGATATGCTATACTGGTAGAGGGATTGCTTAGAATCCACTAGGTCTTGAGTTCAATTCCCATTAAAAAACGGGGTCATCAAGAAGAGGTTAAGAAGGAAGAGGCATAAAAACAAAAAGAAAACATGAAGAAAAAATTGAGAGGCACCAACCAGTTTCTAGAATAAACACTGCACATATATATATGTTGAATTTGACCACACAACAAAACATCCTTCCCATACCCAGCAACTAAACAGTCAAAGACCTCATGCTTGGGGCTCAAAGCAGACGGGGTTCCACAGTGTGAAGAACACACCTCCACCTCCAAATGAGATGCTGAAGGATGGGAGTTGGAACGGCTACTGAAACAAGTCACATACCTTATGATCTCATCGGGGTACTTAGTTTTTTCAAAAACGTCTTCCAACTCATTCAGCTGCCATGGTGTCAGACCAAACTGGATCCGTGGCCTTGTGCGCCTGACCTGTGGCCCTCTGGCAGCAGCCACGTTTTCCTGTTCCTTAAACTGTGGTTTCCTGTACCCTTGATGGCTCCCATGGCTCTCATGCTTGATGTCATCACCAACATAGTTGAAGTTAACAACCTGGGTCACATCATCCTTGCGGTGTGGGATGCCGTGTTTCCTTGGTTTGTCTGAACCATTTAGAGAACCTTCACCAAAGATGACACTTTCTGTTGCTGCAGTGGCCTCTTCTTCAAAATCAAGGCTCACCTCAATCTCATTTTCATCCAGTTTGTAGAAAGCCATGATGAGACCTAAAAGAGAGTAGTGTTATCTCCATAAATGCTTTGTGGATTGAAATGATTTTGCATCATGTGGGTTTTTAGCAAGTTTCACATCTGTCCTTTTTCCATCCTACAATCCCTATAGCAGATACATGCCCAGTGAAAGTGGCTCTAGGGAGCATGTGCAGAATGGACCCAACTTGGATTCCAACCAAGTCCACCAAAGCCTTGAGGAATAGAGTAGAGGAACAAGAAAACGTTTGCAGGTGCACAAGTAGGGATGAGAATAATCATTTACAGCAAGCACATGGCCTCTGGGTGAACCTCTGGAGAACTCTAGCTCTGTATCTCACTGGGTGCACACTGCAAGAGTTGGGAATGAAGTGGACATGGTTCTGTCAGCTAATGTTTGTCCCAAATTTCTTGAGGGGACATTGACAACACACACTGTCCTCCACCTGCAGCAGTGTCATGCTTGTAGAGTGGAGTTTATGTAGCATTCTGAGGGAACAAGTCCCTGCAAAACACTTGATGTCACCATTGAAAAACTGAAAATGCTCCAGATGGTTGATAGGGAATCTCTATCAGAGTCATTGTACAATGTCCTGCCCAGTGCTTCTCACGTCTGACAACGCTGACACTGCATGGGTCTCTGCCTTTTTCACAGTGTCAGCAAACTCCTTAAGCTTGAGAGTGCTCTGGAAGTTTACTTGAGCTAGAAAGCACCATATATAGAGTAAGCAAACAAAAGTGAAATAACTTCAGACTAACTTCCATTCAATCAATTAATATTCTCAAAGAAATTTTCTCAGGGTGCTGAGATGTTGGAAAATATCAAGAGGATCTTGTTAAGGAAATGTTATCCTACACCCAGCCACTGATGGAAACAGATGCAGACCTACAAACACTGGTGAACCTCAGAGAGTCCTGTGGAAGAGGTGGACAAAGGATTGTGGGAATCAGAGACGCCAAGGGCACCAAAAGAAAAACCACAGAATTTACTAACCTGGGCCCATAGGACTCACAGAG